>NC_133617.1:242068025-242320525 GCF_048593235.1 Sminthopsis crassicaudata | reverse complement strand
CAATAATATTCCATAACCTTCATATACCATAATTTACCCAACCATTCTCCAACTGATGGACATCCATTCATCTTCCAGTTTCTAGCTACAACAAAAAGAGCTGCCAAAAAATTTTTGGCACATATATGTCTCTTTCCACTCTTTAGTATTTCTTTGGGATATAAGCCTAGCACTGCTGGGTCAAAGGGTATGCACAGTTTGATAGCTTTTTGGGCATAGTTCCAAATTGCTCTCCAGAATGGCTGGATTCTTTCGCAACTCCACCAGCAATGTATTAGTGTCCCAGTTTTCTCACATCCCCTCCAACATTCCTCATTATTTGTTCCTGTCATCTTAGCCAATTTGACAGGTGTGTAGTGGTATCTCAGAGTTGTCTTAATTTGCATTTCTCTGATCAGTAGATTTGGAACACTCTTTCATGTGAGTGGATATGGTTTTAATTTCTTCATCTGAGAATTGTCTGTTCATATCTTTTGACCATTTATCAATTGGAGAATGGTTCGGTTTCATATAAATTAGGGTCAGTTCTCTATATATTTTGGAAATGAGACCTTTGTCAGAACCTTTGTTTTTAAAAATATTTTCCCAATTTTTTACTTCCTTTCTAATCTTGTTTGCATTAGTATTGTTTGTACAGAAACTTTTTAGTTTGATGTAATCAAAATCTTCTATTTTGTGATCAATAATGATCTCTAGTTCTCCTCTGGTCATAAATTCCTTCCTCCTCCACAAGTCTGAGAGGTAGACTATCCTCTGTTCCTCTAATCTATTTATGATCTCGTTCTTTATGCCTAAATCATGGATCCATTTTGATCTCGTCTTGGTATATGGTGTTAAGTGTGTATCCATATCTAATTTCTGCCATATTAATTTCCAGTTTTCCCAACAGTTTTTTTTTCCAAATAATGAATTTTTATCCCTAATGTTGGTATCTTTCGGTTTCTCAAAGATTAGATTGCTATAGATGTACCCTTTTTTGTCCTTTGTATCTAATCTGTTCCACTGATCTACCGGTCTATTTCTTAGCCAATACCAAATGGTTTTGGTGACTGCTGCTATATAATATAGCTTTAGATCAGGTACACTTAGACCACCTTCCTCTGAGTTTTTTTCCTTTAGTTCCCTTGCAATTCTCGACCTTTTATTCTTCCATATGAATTTTGTTGTTATTTTTTCTAGGTCATTGAAATAGTTTCTAGGGAGATTGATTGGTGTAGCACTAAATAAATAGATTAGTTTGGGGAGTATTGTCATCTTTATTATATTCGCTCGGCCTATCCAAGAGCACTGAATGTGTTTCCAATTATTTAAATCTGACTTTATTTTTGTGGCAAGAGTTTTGTAATTTTTCTCATATAATTCCTGACTTTTCTTTGGTAGATGGATTCCCAAATACTTTATACTCTCAACATTTGTTTGGAATGGAATTTCTCTTTGTATCTCTTGCTGTTGCATTTTGTTAGTGATATATAACAATGCTGAGGATTTATGTGGATTTATTTTGTATCCTGCCACTTTGCTAAAATTTTGAATTATTTCTAGTAGCTTTTTAGCACAGTCTTTGGTGTTCTCTAAGTATACCATCATGTCATCTGCAAAGAGTGATAGTTTGATTTCCTCATTTCCTACTCTAATTCCTTGAATCTCTTTCTCGGCTCTTATTGCCGGGGCTAGCGTTTCTAGTACTATATTGAATAGTAATGGTGATAATGGGCAACCTTGTTTCACTCCTGATCTTCCTGGGAAAGGTTGAAGTTTATTTCTATTGCATATTATGCTTACTGACGGTCATAAATATGTGCTCCTGATTATTCTAATGAATAGTCCATTTATTCCTATACTCTCAAGAGTTTTTAGTAGGAATGGATGGTGGATTTTGTCAAATGCTTTTTCTGCATCTATTGAGATGATCATATGGTCCTTATTAATTTGATTATTAATATGGTCAATTATATTAATAGTTTTCCTAATATTAAACCAGCCCTGCATTCCTGGAATAAATCCTACTTGATCATAGTGTATTATCCTGGAGATGATTTTCTGAAGTCTTTTTGCTAATATCTTATTTAATATTTTAGCATCAATATTCATTAAGGAAATTGGTCTATAATTTTCTTTCTCAGTTTTTGATCTACCTGGTTTAGGTATCAGTACCATATCTGTGTCATAAAAGGAGTTTGGTAGGACTCCTTCATCCCCTATTTTTTCAAATAATTTATATAACATTGGGGCTAATTGTTCTTTAAATGTTTGGTAGAATTCACATTTGAATCCATCTGGTCCTGGGGATTTTTTCCTGGGGAGTTGATTAATAGCTTGTTCTATTTCTTTTTCTGAAATGGGACTATTTAAGCAATTTATCTCATCCTCTGTTAATCTAGGGAGCCTATATTTTTGGAGGAAGTCATCCATTTCACTTAAGTTATCAAATTTATTGGCATAAAGTTGGGCAAAATAACTCCTTATTATTTCTCTAATTTGCTCTTCATTTGTGGAAAGATCCCCCTTTTCATTTGTAAGACTAACAATTTGATTTTCCTCTTTCTTTTTTCTGATCAAATTTACCAAAGGTTTATCTATTTTATTGGCTTTTTCATAAAACCAACTCTTGGTTTTATTTATTAATTCAATAGTTTTTTTACTTTCAATATTATTGATTTCTCCTTTTAATTTTTGTATTTCAAGTTTAATTTTTGTTTGGGGGTTTATAATTTGGTCTTTTTCTAGCCTTTTAAGTTGTAAGCCCAATTCGTTAATCTTCTCTTTCTCTATTTTCTTCAAATAAGCCTCTAAAGATATAAAATTTCCCCTTATTACCGCTTTAGCTGCATCCCACAGATTTTGGTATGATGTCTCATCATTGTCATTATCTTGGGTGAAATTATTAATTGTTTCTATAATTTGCTCTTTCACCCAGTCATTCCTTAAGATGAGATTATTCAGTTTCCAATTACTTTTTGGTCTATTTACCCCTAACTTTTTACTGAATGTAGCTTTTATTGCATTGTGATCTGAGAAGAAGGCATTTATTATTTCTGCCTTCCTACATTTAATTTTGAGATCTTTATGTCCTAATATATGGTCAGTTTTTGTATAGGATCCATGAAGTGCTTAGAAGAAAGTATATTCATTTCTATTGCCATTCAGTTTTCTCCAAAGGTCTATCATACCTAGTTTTTCTAATGTTCTATTTACTTTTTTAATTTCTTTCTTGTTTGTTTTGTGGTTTGATTTGTCTAAATCTGAGAGTGCAAGGTTGAGCTCTCCCACTATTATAGTTTTACTGTCTATTTCTTCTTGAAATTCTCTTAACTATTCCTTTAGAAAGTTAGATGCTATACCACTTGGTGCATAGATGTTTAGTATTGATATGGCTTCATTATATATGCTACCTTTCAGCAGGATATAGTTTCCTTCCTTATCTTTTTTAAAGAGATCTACTTCTGCTTTTGCTTGATCTGAGATAAGGATAGCTACCCCTGCTTTTTTGGCTTTACCTGAAGCATAATAGGATCTGTTCCAACCTTTTACCTTTACTCTGTATGTATTTCCCTGCTTTAAGTGTGTTTCCTGTAGACAACATATTGTAGGGTTCTGATTTTTGATCCAATCTTCTATCCGTCTCCGTTTGATTGGATCGTTCATCCCATTTACATTTACAGTTAAAATTACTAATTCTGTATTTCCTGCCATCATATTATCCCCAGATTATGCTTTTTCCCTTAACCCCCCTGATCCCCCTCCCTGATATTCAATTTACAGACCCCCCTTGTGACGCGCAACCCTCCCTTTTTTTTAAGTATCCCTCCCCCTCCCTCCAAGTCCCTTCACTTATTCTCCTTTTCCTTTTCCCTTTTCCTCTCCCCCCTTTTAATCAGGTGAGAGAAAATTCTCTGAAAAACAAATATGTTAATTATTTACTCTTTGAGCCTCTCCTGATGAGAGTAAGATTCACACAATGATTCTCCCCCTCACTAAATTCCCTCAGATATGGTGTATTTTCTTTGCCTCTTCCTGGGATGTAGTTTCCCTCTTTTTATCATTCCTTCCCCTTTTTCTGAAATGACCTCCTTCCCTTTACTACACTCCCCCTTTTTTTTTATATCAGTAAAATCAAATTATCCTTGAGTACTTTTTATATACCCACAACAGAGTTACAGTTCTCAAGGGTTCAGTCTACCTTTTCTGTTTCTCTTCAGTCTTGTGGATGTAGATCAAATTTTTTGTTTATGTCTGGTTTTTTTCTTAGAAAAATATAGAATTCCTCTATTTCATTGAATGACCATCTTCTTCCATGGAAAAAGATGCTAAACTTAGCTGGGTAGTTCATTCTTGATTGCAGACCTTGATCTTTTGCATTAAGGAATATCAGGTTCCAGGCCCTTCTATCTTTTAATGTGGAGGCAGCCAGATCTTGAGTGACCCTTATTGTGGCACCTTGGTATTTAAATTGTTTTTTTCTAGCTGCTTGCAGGATTTTCTCCTTTGTGTGGTTATTCTGCAGCTTAGCCACAATATTCCGTGGTGTTCTTTTTTTAGGGTCTATTTCAGAAGGAGTTCAATGAATTCTTTCCACATCTACTTTCCCTTCTGTTTCTATTATCTCTGGACAATTGTCTTTGATGATTTCTTGTAAAATAGAATCTAGGCTCTTTTTTTGGTCATAGTTTTCTGGAAGTCCAATGATCCGCGGATTATCTCTACTAGATCTATTTTCCAGGTCTATAGATTTTCCCAGTAAGTATTTGACGTTGTTCTCCAGCTTCTCATTTTTTTTTTTTTTTTTTTTTTTTTTTTGTTTTGTTTGACTGATTCTTGGGTTTTCTGTGAGTCATTCATTTCTATTTGTTCCATCCTGACTTTTAAGGAGTTATTTTCTTCTTTCACAGTTTTTAGTTCCTTTTGTAAATGCCCAATTTCGTTTTTAAATGAATTATTTTGCTCTATTGATTTTTTTCCATTTCCCTAATTTTTTTTGAGAATTATTTTCTTTTTCCAATTCAGAAATTCTATTTTCTTGGGACTTTTTTAATCTTTTCCAATTCAGAAATCCTACTTTCCTGTGATTTTTTAACCTTTATTTAATTCACAAATTTTGTTTCCCTGCATCTCCTGTGAATTCTTTATTTTTTCCAACTCCAATTTCAGGACGTTGTTATTCTCTATCATAGCTTCCCTTTCCTTTCCCCATTTTTCTTCAAACTCTCTTAACTTTTTAGTAGTCTCTTCTAGGAGAGAGTTATGTGATGGGCGGCAGGAATCATTCCCCTTTAGGTTGTTATCTGCTGTCTCTCTGCTTTTAACTTCCTCGGGGTTGGATACCCGCTCTTTCTCTGTATAGAAGGAATCTATGGTTTTTCTGGCTTTTTTGTTCATATTTTAAAAATCTTTTGGGGTCTGTTCCTGGGGTAGGAAATTATTTATTTACTTATTTACCAGCTTCCTCCCAGACTGTATGGATGTTTCGGCTCCTGGGCCTGAGCTAAGAGAGAGCTCTGGGAGAGAGTTCCCCACCCCCTCACTGGAAGTGCCTCAGAGGTGACTAGCACTGCTGTGCCCCGAGGGCGCTGTGTTTTAGTGGCTTCCCTGAGGTTGAGATTGAACAGTAAAGACGGCACAAAGCCTAGCCTATGTGTCCCGGTGGGGCGTGGATGTCTGCAGCAGGTGATGTGAAAAGCCTCTGCGCTCAAACTGGAAGTGTCTGCCAGAAACCGCGGTCCCTAGTTCAAAGGTTCCGCTTTTCTGGGACTTCCTGGAGCTGAGTTCCACTCTCTCCAGCTAAACTAGGCAGTGTGTGTTGCCTTGGGCCGTATCCACCCACTTGTCAATCTCTTAACTATTCTCAGGTGGGAGCTGAGGCCACACCCCCTGGTGCCGAGATCTGCTGAGTCACCCCCAGGGTCCTGGAAAATCTAATCTATCTGAGTTTTTAAAGTATTTTAGATTTTTCTTCTGAACTGCTATATTATAAGCAGAGAAGAGCTAACAGCCTGTGCCAGATTCCTTTATCTCAGTGGCTTCTCTGATCACAGAGCCCTTTCCAGTGGGATCGGCGCAGTATGCTAGCACCCAGCCGTCTGTGCTGGCCTCTCTTCTTCCTCCCCTGGGAACTGACCTTTTCTGTTGAAACTCCAGATTCTCTTCAGCTGGTAAGTCGTGCTTCCAGTCCTTGTGGTATCTATCAGTCCAGCACTATTTCTGAGGCTGATTTATCTAATTGGTTGTGAAGGAGTAAGGACGTTCACAGAGTCATGTTTTTCTTCTCTGCCATCTTGGTTCTGCCCCAAAAATCATTTGCTTTTATGAACAATTGAAGTTGCCTTGATGCCAGCATCTGAGTTTCTTAAGTATTTTCGTCAGTATGCAAGCACTGGAATGAGAAAAATCTGAAATGATAAACTTAGAAAAATAGAAATGTTATACAATATTTTTGAAGCCTTGACATGACTATTACCCTGGTTTAGAAGCGCTTTTGGTAAGTCTCGTTGAACTTTGATTTAACTTCCCAAGACTGGTAATAAAATATGACATGATTTCTTTCACACACTGAAGCTGAACAATTTACTACAGGAGAAAATGCAAAACATCAGATTGACTAATTAGGACCTATACAAAAACTTATGAAGTTCATCAGATGACCTCGTTACAATTTAGAACTCCCTGTTTTCAATTCTTTTATGTCACAAAAATAATAGAGTGTGAATGCATACATCCTGCATCTTAGTAGTTGATGCATGATCATACAATACAAAAGATGAATGAAGTATATTATATCTGAGTGAATAGAGAGTATTTATTCTCTGTCTCTCAGCCCCCTCTTACTACCACCTTCTCTTCTTCCTCTATCTCCTCCATTTATTTTTGTTGATGTTCTCATTTTCTCTTTTTTAATTTTTTATGATTTTATTTAATTTATTTAATTTCCCCTTCTTCTCCCTATACTCTTCCCTATATATCAGGTAGTAAAATACATTAAATATATTAAATTATATGTTAAATTCAAAATATGTTTACAAATTTATACAGTTATCTTGCTGCACATGAAAAATCAGACCAAGAAGGAAGAAAAAAAAGCAAAAGAAAATAAAATAAAGCACCCAACCACATAGAGAGCAGGAATACTATGATGTGGTGCACACTCAGTTCTCATTGTCCTCTCTCTGGGTGTAGATGACTCTCTTCATCACTGAGCAAGTAGAACTAGTTTGAATCATTTCATTGTTAAAGACGACCAGGTCTATCAGAATTGATCATCATATAGTTTTGTTGTTCCCGTGTATAATAATTTCCTGGTTCTGCTCATTTCACTTAGCACCAGTTCATGTAAGTCTCTCCAGGACACTTTGAAATCATCCAGCTGGTCATTTCTTACAGAACAATAATATTCCATAACATCCAAAAACCATAATTTATTCAGCCATTCTCCAATTGATGGGCATTCATTCAGTTTCCAGTATCTAGCTAGTAGAAAAAGGGTTGCCACAAACTTTTTTGCACATGTGGGTCCCATTCCCTCCTTTAAGATCTCTTTTGGATATAAGCCCAATAAAAACACTGCTGGGTCAAAGGGTATGAACTGTTTGATAACTTTTTGAGAAAATTTCCAAATTGCTCTCCAGAATATTTGGATCTGTTCACAGTTCCAGCAACAATGAATCAGTGTCCCAGTTTTCCCACATCCCTTCCAACATTCATCATTATCTTTTCCTGTCATCTTACCCAATCTGAAAGGTGTGTAGTGGTATGTCAGAGTGGGCTTAATTTGCATTTCTTTAATCAATAGGGATTTGGAGCACATTTTCTTATGACTACAAATAGTTTCAATTTCTTCAAATTGTGCATTAATATCCTTTGACCATTTATCAATTGGAGAATGGCTTAAATTATTATAAATTTAAGTCAATTCTCTTGTTTTTTAAAATTGAGGGCTTTTGGGGCAGCTAGGTGGCATGGTGGATAGAGCACCAGCCCTGAAATCAGATAGACCCGCGTTCAAATCTGGTCTCAGACACTTAACACTTCCTAGCTGTGTGACCCTGTGCAAGTCACTAAACCCCAGCCTCCAAAAAACAAAAAAATTGAAGCCTTTATCAGAACCTTTGAATGTAAAAATGTTTCCTCAGTTAATTGCTTCCCTTCTAATCTTGTCATCATAAGTTTTGTTTGTACAAAAGGTTTTTAAATTAATATAACCAAAATTATTTATATTGTGGTCAATAATGATCTCTAGTTCTTTTTGGTCACAATTTCCTTCCTCCTTCACAGATCTGAGGGGTAAACTATCCTATGTCTTTTAATTTGCTTATAATATAATTCTTTATGTCTAGATCATGAACCCATTTTGACCTGATCTTTGTATACAGTGTTTGATGTGGGTCAGTGCCTAGTTTTTGCCATACTAGTTTCCAATTTTTCCAGCAGTTTTTGCCAAATAGTGAATTCTTATCGCAAAAGCTGGGGTCTTTGGGTTTGTCAAACAATAAAGTACTATACTTATCGACTACTTCATTCTGTGAGTCTAACTTATTCCACTGATGAACTGCTCTATTTCTCAGCCAATACCAAATGGTTTTGAAGACTGTTGCTTAATAATATAAATTTTGATCTGGTACAGCTAGACCACATTCATTTGTTTTTCTTTTCATTACTTCCCTTGAAATTCTTGACATTTATTCTTCTAGATGAATTTTGCTGTTAATACTTCTATGACAGTAAAATAGTTTCTTAGGAGTTTGATTGGTATAACACTAAATAAGCATATTAGTTTAGGTAGTATTTTTGTTTTTATTATATTCATTCAACATATCCAAGAGAATTTTTCCAGTTGTTTAGATCTGACTTAATTTGTGAAGAAATTGTTTTGTAGTTTTGCTCATATAGTTCATGACTTTCCCTTGGCAAATAAATTCACAACTATTTTATACTCTTGACAGGTATTTTAAATGGAATTTCTCTTTGTAAATTTTGCTGTTAGTTTTTTTTTTTTTTTTTTTTTTTTTTTTTTTTTTTTTTTTAGTAATGTATAAAAATACTGATGATTTATGTGGATTTATTTTGTATCCTACAATTTTGCTAAAGTTGTGAATTACTTCTAATAGTTTTTAGTTGATTCTCTAAGGTTTTCTTAATAAACCATCATATCATCTGCAAAAAGTGATAATTTAGTTTCCTAATTACCTACTTAATTTCTTTTGATCTCTTTTTCTTGTCTTATTGCCAAAACAAGCATTTCTAATACAATATTGAATAGTTATGGTGCTAGTGGGCAACCTTGTTTCACCCTGATATTATTGGGAATGGTTCCAGTTTATCCCCATTACATATTATGCTTGCTGATAGTTTTAAATAGATGTGAGTGACTTTTTTATTATAGATTTTTATTGACAAAACATATGTATGGGTAAATTTTCAATACTTACTCTTGCAAAAACTTCTGTTCCAACTTTTCCCGAACTTCCTCCACTTCCTGCCCTAGAAGGCAGGCAATCCCATACATATTGAATATGTTAAAGTATATGTTAAATACAATATATGTATACATATTTATATACTTGTTTTGCTATACAAGAAAGATCAGATTTAGAAAGAAGATAAAAATAACCTGGGAAGAAAAGCAAAAATGAAAGCAAACAATAGCAGAAATAGTATAAATGCTATGTTGTGGTCCACACTCATTTCCCAGTGTTCTTTCACTGGGTGTAGCTGGTTCTGTTCATTACTGATCAAGTGGAACTGATTTAGATCTTCTCATTGTTGATTATAAACTGCAATTTACCCAGCTATTCTCCAATTAATGAGCATCCATTCAATTTCCATTTTCTAGCTAGTACAAAAAGGGCTGCCACAAACATTTTTGCACATACAGGTCCTTTTCTCTTCTTTAATATCTATTTGGGATATAAGCCCAGTAGTAATACTGCTGGAACAAAGGGTATACACACTTTGACAACTTTTTGAGCATAGTTCCAAATTGCTCTCCAGAATGGATGGTTCCATTCACAACTCCACCAACAAAGCATCAGTGTTCCAGTTTCCCCACATCCCTTCCAACATTCTATACTATCTTTTCCTGGTATCTTAAAATATCTGAGAGGTGTGTAGTGATATCTTAGACTTGTCTTAATTTGCATTTCTCTGATCAATGATTTTGAACACATTTTCATATGGGTAGAAATAGTTTAATTTTATCATCTGAAAAGTGTCTGTTCATATCCTTTGACCATTTATCAATTGGAGAATGGCTTGATTTATTATAAGTTTGAGTCAATTCTCTATATATTTTGGAAATGAGGCCTTTATTAGAACCTTTAAGTGTAAAGATGTTTCCAAGTTTATTGCTTCCCTTCTAATCTTGTATGCCTTAGTTTTGTGTGTACAAAAACTTTTCAATTTGATATAATCAAAATTTTCTATTTTGTGATCAATAATGATCTCTAGTTCTTGTTTGGTCACAAATTTTTCCTCCTCCACAGGTCTGAGAGTTAAACTATCCTATGTTATTCTACTTTATTTATAATCTCATTCTTTATGCCTAGATCATGAATCCATTTTGATCTTATCTCGGTGTACATTGTTAAGTGTGGACCAATGCCTAGTTTCTGCCATAATAATTTCCAATTTTCCCAGCAGTTTTTGTCAAATACTGCATTTTTATCCCAAAAGTTGAAGTTTTTAGGTTTGTCAAACACTAGATTGCCCTGTGAACCTAACCTATTCCACTGATTAACTAGTCTATTTCTTAGCCAATACCAAGTGGTTTTGGTAATTGCTGCTTTATAATATAGTTTTAGATCAGGTACAGCTAGGCCACCTTCATTTGATTTTTTTTTCATTAATTCCCTTGAAATTTCGAATTTTTGTTCTTCCATATGAATTTTGTTGTTATTTTTTCTAGGTCATAGTTTCTTGGGATTCTGATTGGTATATCACTAAATAAATAGATTAGTTTAGGGAGTATTGCCATCTTTATTTATTCACTTGACCTATCCAAAAACACTTAATACTTTTCCAATTGTTTAGATCTGACTTTATTTGTGTGGAAAGTGTTTTGTACTTTTGCTCATTTGGTTTCTGACTTTCTTTTGGCAGATAGTTTCCCAAATATTTTATACTATCAACAATTATTTTAAATGGAATTTCTTTTTATATCTCTAGCTGTTGGATTTTGTTAGTGATGTATAGAAATGCTGATGATTTATGTGAATTTATTTTGTATCCAACCTTGCTAAACTTGTGAATTATTTTAACAGCTTTTTAAGTATAATCTCTGGGGTTCTCTAGTATAACATCATATCATCTGCACAGAGTGATAGAATACCTTACCCTTTCCCTTTTCTATAAGGTGAAAGAAGTTTCTCAAATAAGCCAAATATGTCTACTCTTTTCTCTTTGAGCCAAATCTGATGAGAATAAGATTCACACAGTGATCATCTCTCTCCCTTCTTTCCCTCAAATATAATAGGTTTCTTTTTCCTCTTTTTGAAATGTAATTTACCTCATTTAATCTCTACTTTTCCCTTTTTCTGGTAAAATCCCCTTTCGATCTCTAATTTCTTTGTTATGTTATAACTGTAGAATCAAATTATACGTGCAATCTCTATGTATACCCTTAACAGAAATACTGTTCTCAAGAGTTCCTTTTATGTTTTCATGCTTCTTTTGACTCCTGTATTTGAAGGTCAAACTTTTTGGTTAGCTTTGGTTACCTATTTCTTTGAATAATAAAAAAATTCACCATAAAAATGTCAATTGTTAAAAGTCCTCTTTACTTTTTTGCTCATTTCTTTTAAGTTAGGTTAAGGACTTCCTTTATTGAGGGAGAGGAGTGATGATTCACTCCTGGTTCTGGCTTTGCCACGTGTTGTCATTAGCTATGCCCAAGAGCATTGTGCTGTCTGCCTGGTGATTGTAGTAAGAGTCTGCTTAGGCACCCTGAGACTGCACTGCTCCCAGACTCTGAACTGTTTGAGCTGGTGTTTGTGGTCAGCTGCCCTGGCCTTACTTTCTCAATTCCACTTCCAATTAAAGAAGAGCTTCTCTGGTCTGCTTCCTCCTGCAAACTTTCTGCCCACTGTTTCCCCTTCTTATCCTTTTCCTTTTCCCCTTTTCCCTCCCAGTTTTCTGTAAGTTGGGAGAAGTTTCTCAGTGGAACCAAATATATCTCACATTTTCTCTTTGAGCCAAATCTGATGAGAGTAAGATTCACCCAATGTTCATTCTCCTCCCTTCTTTCTGTCAATCATAATAGGTTTTCTTTGCCTCTTCCTGAGATGTAATTTCCTTCATTTTACCTCTATTTTCCCTTTTTTCCAGTACAACACCCTTTCTATCTTTAGTTTTGTTTTTATAACAGTAAAATCATATTATGCATGCACTCTCTGAATATAATCATACCAAAGATTCAGTTCTCAAGAGTTATTTTCTTTTTATTTTTTTATGATTTTCCTGAGTTCCAAATTTGGAGGTTAAACTTTCTGTTCAGTTCCGGTCTTTTAATCAGAAATAAATGGAACTCAATTGTTTCCTTCTTCCCTGAAAGAAAATGTTCAGGGTAATGGAGTAATTAATTTTTGCCTGCATTCCAATTTCCTTTGCCCTTTGCAATATCATATTCTAGGCCCTTCAATCTTTTAAGGAGGAAGCTGCTAGGTCCTGGCTAATCCTTATTGTGACGCCTCACTATTTGAATTGTTTCTTTCTATATGCTTATAACATTTTTCCTTAATCTTATAGTTCTGATATTTAGCCACACTATTCCTTGGAGTTTTGATTTTTGAGTCCCTTCCAAGAGGTGCTTGGTGAATTCTTCCAATGGCTCTTTTAACCTTATGATTCTAAGAACTCTAGTCAGTTCTCTTTAATGATTTCTTGAAAAATAGTATACAGGCTCTTTCATTTTATCAAATTTTCAGGAATTACAATAATCCTTAGATTCTCTTTCCTAGATCTATTTTCTATGTCAGTTGTATAAACATTTAAAAAATTTACTTTTTTTTTTCTACTTTTTTCATTTATTTGGTTTGGCTTGACTGATTCTTGATGTCTCATTGAGTCATTCATTTCCATTTGTTCAGTTCTTAATTTTAGTGAATTATTTTCATTTCTTTTTTTAAACTTCTTTTTGTATTTGTCCAATTGTGTTTTCAAAGAGTTGTTTTGTTCTATGGATTTTTTCTATTTCACAAATTCTGTTTTTTTTAGGGAGTTATTTTCTTTTTCCATTTCACAAAAATCTGTTTTTCTGGGAGTTGTTTTCTTTTTACATTTTATCAAATCCATCTGCTAATGAGTTATATATCTTTTCCAAATCCTCTTGGAAAAATTTCATTTTGTTTCCCCATTTTTCTTCCAGTTCTCTTTTAAGGTCCTTTTTAATTTCTTCTAGGAGATCCTTGTGTGGGGTGTATTTTATATCACCCTTTGGGGCTTAATCTAGAAACAACCTGCTTTTAGTCTGCTCAGCATTTGAAATCTGTTCTTCTCTTTCACCATAAAATCTGTCTATGTTTAGAGTTCTCTTTGCTTTTTTACTCATTTAAAAAAAATGTAAGGTATGCTTTTAGGATAGGGGAAATTTTCCAAACTTACTCTACAAGTAGCAGCTTCATCAACAAGGAGCAGCAGCTATACTGAGTCCATGCTGACTCACTCCCAATGCTGGGTGGGCTGGTCATGCTTAGTGAGATTTTGGCATGTTGTGGTTCACTATTTACCTTTTGCATTTATGTTGGATGTTTTATAACTTCTCTCCTGATCTACTGGATTGCTGCTAGCACAGAGTAGCCAACACTACTGTAGATTCCTCCCATTTTTTTTTTCCCACTGGGCAGAACTTCCACTACTCTGAGACTCTGTACTGCACTTGTCATCTGTGTCTGGCCTTCTTGTGCTTGGAATGCTTCCATCTATGCCAGATTGAAACAGACCTTTCCTGGCAATCTTTGAAATTGTCTTCTGCTGAGGGACAGAGACAAGATGGTGGAGAAGATACACTCAATTTTGTGAGCTCCCTTCTTCCCTCATTACCAATTAGCTAAATCAACCTCAAAAATAATGCTGGACTGATAGAAACCACAAGGACTGGAAGCACTACTTACCAGCTCAAGCGAATCTGGAATTTCAACAGAAAAGGTCGGTTCCCAGGGGAGGAAAAAAAAGAGGCCAGCACAGATGGTTGGGTGCTAGCACATTGCACTGATAGTGCTGGAGAGAACTCTGGGATCAGAGAAGCCACTGAGATAGAAGAATCTGGCACAGGCTGTTAGCTCTTCTCTGCTTATAAAAGAGCAGTTCAGAAGAGAAAGCAAGACACTTTAAAATATAAAGCCAGATACTAGAACCACCCCAATCTGGAAGTGACCTAACAGATCTCAGCACGGCGGCAAAGCCTCCATCTGCCATCCTGGACTTCACCTTGGGGTAGTTAAGAGCTTGAAAAGCGGGGACACAGCCCAAGGCAACACATAGTGCCTGACTCGGCTGGAGGCTGTGGAACTCAGCCACTGAAGTCCCAGAGAAGCAGAACCTTTGAAATAGAGACCGCAGTTTCTGGGCAGACACTTCCAGTTTGAGCACAGGGGCTTTTCATGTCACCTGCTGACATCCACGCCCCATGGGATGCATTGGCTTAGCTTTGTGTCACCTTTACTGTTCAGTCTTAAACCACAGGGAAGTTGCTAAGACACACAGAGCCCTCAAAGCACAGCATTACTAATCACCTCTGAGGCACTTCTAGGGAGGGGGTGGGGAACTCTCTCCCAGAGCTCTCTCTTAGCTCA
The DNA here is from genome assembly GCF_048593235.1 of Sminthopsis crassicaudata. Taxonomy (NCBI): domain Eukaryota; kingdom Metazoa; phylum Chordata; class Mammalia; order Dasyuromorphia; family Dasyuridae; genus Sminthopsis; species Sminthopsis crassicaudata. Next base: position 242,305,748 of record NC_133617.1, on the reverse strand, counting down.
GGCACAGGAGCCACTGCATCCATCCGGTCTGGAAGGAAGCTGGTAAAGAAATAAATAAATAATTTTCTACCCCAAGGACAGACCACAAAGGATTTTTAAAATATGAGTAAAAAGCAAAAAAGAACCATTGATTCCTTCTACACAGAGAAAGAGCGGGTATCCAACCCCAAGGAAGGTAACAGCAGACAGTCAGCAGATAACAGCCTAAAGCAGATCAATACCTGCCCCCCATCACATAACTCTCTCCTAGAAAAGACTATTAAAAAATTAAGAGAATTTGAAGAAAAATGGGGAAAGGAAAGAAAAGTTATGATAGAGAATATCAATGTTCTGAAATTTGAGTTGGAAAAAATAAAGAATTCACAGGAGGTGCAGGGAAACAAAATTTGTGAATTAAATAAAGGTTAAAAAATCACAGGAAAGTAGGATTTCTGAATTGGAAAAGATAAAAAAGTCTCAAGAAAATAGGATTTCTGAATTGGAAAAAGAAAATAATTCTCTAAAAAAAATTAGGGAAATGGAAAAAAATTCAATAGAGCAAAATAATTCATTTAAAAACTCAATTGGGCATATACAAAAAAAACTAAAAAGTGTGAATGAAGAAAATAACTCCTTAAAATCAATACGGAACAAATAGAAATGAATGATTCATTGAGAACCCAAGAATCAGTCAAACAAAACAAAAAAAAAAAATGAGAAGCTGGAGAACAACGTCAAATACTTACTGGGAAAATCTATAGACCTGAAAAATACATCTAGGAGAGATAATCTGAGGATGATTGGACTTCCCAAAAACTATGACCAAAAAAAGAGCCTAGATTCTATTTTACAAGAAATCATCAAAGACAATTGTCCAGAGATAATAGAAAAAGAAGGGAAAATAGGCATTGAAAGAATTCATCGAACACCTTCTGAAAAAGACCCTAAAAAAAAACTTCACGGAATATTGTGGCTAAGCTGCAGAATTACCACACAAAGGAAATAATATTGCAAGTAGCTAGAAAAAAATCAATTCAAATATCAAGGGGCCACAATAAAGGTCACTCAAGATCTGGCTGCCTCCACATTAAAAGATAGAAGGGACTGGAACCTGATATTCCAAAAGGCAAAAGAACAAGGACTGCATCCAATAATAAACTATCCAGCTAAGTTTAGCATTTTTTTCCATGGAAGAAGATGGTCATTCAATGAAATAGAGGAATTCCATATGTTTCTAAGAAAAAAACTAGACTTAAACAAAAAAATTGATCTACATCCACAAGACTGAAGAGAAACAGAAAAAGGTACACAGAACCCTTGAGAACTGTATCTCTGTTGTGAATATATAGAAAGTCCTCATGGATAATTTGATTTTACTGATATAAAAAGGGGGGATTTAGTAAAGGGAAGGGGGTAGTATCAGAAAAAGTGGAAGGAGTGATAAAAAGAGGGAAACTACATCCCAGGAAGAAGCATAGAAATTATACCATATCTGAGGGAATTTAGAGAGGGGGATAAACATTGTGGGAATCTTGCTCTCATCAGAAGAGTCTCAAAGAGTAAATAATTGACATATTTGTTTTTCAGAGAATTTTCTCTCACCTGATTAAAAGGGGGGAGAGGAAAAGGGAAAAGGAAAAGTGGAATAAGGGAAGGGACTTGGAAGGAGGGGGGAGGGATACTAAAAAAAGGGAGGGCTGCGTGTCACAAGTGGGGACTATAAATTAAATATTGGGGAAGGGGTTCGGGGGGTCAAGGGAAAAAGAATAATCTGGAGATAATATGATGGCAGGAAATACAGAATTAGTCATTTTAACTGTAAATGTGAATGGGATGGATGCTCCCATCAAACGGAGACGGGTAGCAGACTGGATCAAAAAATCAGAACCCTGCAATATGTTGTTTTCAGGAAACACAGTTAAAGCAGGGAGATACATACGGAGCAAAGGTAAAAGGTTGGAGCAGAATCTATTGTGCTTCAGGTAAAGCCAAAAGAGCAGGGGTAGCCATCCTTATCTCAGATCAAGCAAAAGCAGAAGTTGATCTAATTAAAAGATATAAGGAAGGAAACTATATACTGCTAAAAGATAGAATAAACAATGAAGCCATATCAATACTAAACATATATGCACCAAGTGCTATAGCATCTAACTTTCTAAAGGAAAAGTTAATAGAATTGCAAGAAGAAATAGACAGTAAAACTATAATAGTGGGAGATCTCAACCTTGCACTCTCAGATTTAGACAAATCAAACCACAAAACAAATAAGAAAGAAATTAAAAAAGTAAATAGAAAATTAGAAATACTAGGTATGATAGACCTTTGGAGAAAACGGAATGGCGATAGAAAGGAATATACTTTCTTCTCAGCAGTTCATGGATCCTATACAAAAACTGACCATATATTAGGACATAAAGATGTCAAAATTAAATGTAGGAAGGCAGAAATAATAAATGTCTTCTTCTCAGATCACAATGCAATAAAAGCTACATTCAGTAAGAAGTTAGGGATAAATAGACTAAAAAGTCATTGGAAACTGAATAATCTCATCTTAAGGAATGACTGGGTGAAAAAGCAAATTATAGAAAAAATTAATAATTTAACCCAAGATAATGACAATGATGAGACATCATACCAAAATCTGTGGGATGCAGCTAAAGCAGTAATAAGGGGAAATTTTATATCTTTAGAGGCTTATTTGAACAAAATAGAGAAAGAGAAGATTAAAGAATTGGGCCTGCAACTTAAAAAGCTACAAGAATACCAAATTAAAACCCCCCAACCAAAAATTAAACTTGAAATACAAAAATTAAAAGGAGAAATCAATAATATTGAAAGTAAAAAAACAAAACAAAACCTATTGAATTAATAAATAAAACCAAGAGTTGGTTTTATGAAAAAGCCAATAAAATAGATAAACCTTTGGTAAATCTGATCATAAAAAGGAAAGAGGAAAATCAAATTGTTAGTCTTACAAATGAAAAGGGGGATCTTTCCACCAATGAACAGGAAATTAGAGAAATAATAAGGAGTTACTTTGCCCAACTTTATGGCAATAAATTTGATAACTTAAGTGAAATGGATGACTTCCTCCAAAAATATAGGCTTCCTAGATTAACAGAGGAAGAGATAAATTGCTTAAATAGCAATTTCATTTCAGAAAAGAAAATAGAATAAGCTATTAATCAATTCCACAATAAAAAATCACCAGGACCAGATGGATTCAAATGTGAATTCTACCAAACATTTAAAGAACAATTAGCCCCAATGTTATATAAATTATTTGAAAAAATAGAGGATGAAGGAGTCCTACCAGTCTCCTTTTATGACATAGACATGGTACTGATACCTAAACCAGGTATATCAAAAACTGAGAAAGAAAACTATAGACCAATTTCTTTAATGAATATTGATGCTAAAATCTTAAATAAGATATTAGCAAAAAGACTTCAGAAAATCATCCCCAGGATAATAAACTATGATCCAGCAGGATTTATATCAGGAATGCAGGGCTGGTTTAATATTAGGAAAACTATTAGTATAATTGACCATATTAATAATCAAATTAATAAAAACCATATGATCATCTCAATAGATATAGAAAAAGCATTTGACAAAATCCAACATCCATTCCTACTAAAAACGCTTCAGAGTATAGGAATAAATGGACTATTCCTTAGAATAATCAGGAGCACATATTTATGACCGTCAGTAAGCATAATATGCAATGGAAATAAACTGCAACCTTTCCAAGTAAGATCAGGAGAGAAACAAGGTTGCCCACTCTCACCAATACTATTCAATATAGTATTAGAAATGCTAGCCTCGCCAATAAGAGCCGAGAAAGAGATTCAAGAAATTAGAGTAGGAAATGAGGAAATCAAACTATCACTCTTTGCAGATGACATGATGGTATACTTAGAGAACCCCAAAGACTTTGCTAAAAAGCTATTAGAAATAATTCAGAATTTTAACAAAGTTGCAGGATACAAAATAAATCCACATAAATCCTCAGCATTTTTATACATCACCAACAAAATGCAACAGCAAGAGATAGAAGAGAAATTCCATTCCAAACAAATGTTGAGAGTATGGAGTATTTGGGAATCCATCTACCAAAGAATAGTCAGGACTTATATGAGAAAAATTACAAAACACTTTCCACAAAAATAAAGTCAGATTTAAATAATTGGAAAGATATTCAGTGCTCTTGGACAGGCCGAGTGAATATAATAAAGATGACAATACTCCCCAAACTAATCTATTTATTTAGTGCTATACCAATCAGATTCCCAAGAAACTATTTTAATGACCTAGAAAAAATAACAACAAAGAATAAAAGGTTGACAATTGCAAGGGAACTAATGAAAAAACAGTCAGATGAAGGTGTTCTAAGAGTACCTGATCTAAAGTTATATTATGTAGCAGCAGTCACCAAAATCATTTGCTATTGGTTAAGAAATAGACCAGTCAATCAGTGGAACAGATTAGATACAAAGGACAAAAAAGGGTACATCTATAGCAATCTAGTCTTTGACAAACCCAAAGATTCCAACATTAGGGATAAAAATTCATTATTTGAAAAAAAACTGTTGGGAAAACTTGAAATTAATATGGCAGAAATTAGATATGGACCCACACTTAACACCATATACCAAGATAAGATCAAAATGGTTCCATAACTTAGGCATAAAGAATGAGATCATAAATAGATTTGAGGAACAGAGAATAATCTATCTCTCAGATCTGTGGAGGATGAAGGAATTTATGACCAGAGGAGAACTAGAGATCATTATTGATCACAAAATAGAAGATTTTGATTACATCAAACTAAAAAAGTTTCTGTACAAACAATACTAATGCAAACAAGATTAGAAGGGAAGTAACAAATTGGGAAAATATTTTTAAAGTTAAAGGTTCTGATAAAGGTCTCATTTCCAAAATATATAGAGAATTGATTCTAATTTATAAAAAATCAAACCATTCTCCAATTGAAAAATGGTCAAAGAATATGAATAGACAATTCTCAGATGATGAAATCGAAATTATATCCACTCATATGAAAGTGTTCCAAATCACTACTGATCAGAGAAATGAAAATTAAGACAACTCTGAGATACAACTATACACCTGTCAGATTGGCTAAGATGACAGGAAGAAATAATGAGGAATGTTGGAGGAGATGTGGGAAAACTGGGACACTAATACATTGTTGGTGGAGTTGTAAAGAAGCCAACCATTCTGGAGAGCAATTTGGATCTATGCCCAAAAAGTTATCAAACTGTGCATACGCTTTGATCCAGCTTTACTGCTATTTGTCTTACATACCAAAAAAAAAAAAATAATACTGAGGAGGGGAAAGGGATCTGTATGTGCCAAAATGTTTTTGGCAGCTCTTTTCGTAGTAGCTAGAAACTGGAAGATGAATGGATGTCCATCAATTGGAGAATGGTTGGGTAAATTATGGTATATGAAGGTTATGGAATATTATTGCTCTGTAAGAAATGACCAGCAGGAGGAAGACAGAGAGGCTTGGCGAGACTTACATCAACTGATGCCGAGTGAAATGAATAGAACCAGAAGATCACTGTACACTTCAATGTTGTATGAAGATGTATTCTGATGGAAGTGGATATCTTAAATATAAAGAAGATCCAACTCACTTCCAGTTGATCAATGATGGGAAGTGAATGTAAATTGTTAGCACTACTGTCTATCTACCCAGGTTACTTACACCTTTGGAATCTAATACTTAATGTGCAACAAGAAAATGGTATTTACACACATATATTGTATCTAGCTTATATTGTAACATCTGTAAAATATATGGGATTGCCTGTCATCAAGGGGCGGGAGTAGAGGGAGGGAGGGCATTATTTGGAAAAATGAATACAAGGGATAATATTATAAAAATTACTCATGCATATATAATGTAAAAATTATAAAAAAAAGAAATTGTCTTATGCTATTAATTTGTTGCACTCTCATTATTCTTGAATAATGCTGTCCAGAACTAATTCAAATGCTGGATTTGTGAATTAGTCTGAGGAATTTGTGAGAGAAGATTAGTAAGAAATATGTGATCTCTCCACCATCTTGGCTCCACCCTTCTCCTCATTCTTTCTTCTTCTTCTTCTTCTTCTTCTTCTTCTTCTTCTTCTTCTTCTTCTTCTTCTTCTTCTTCTTCTTCTTCTTCTTCTTCTTCTTCTTCTCCTTCTTCTCCTTCTCCTTCTTCTCCTTCTTCTCCTTCTTCTCCTTCTTCCCTTTCTTCTTCTTCTTCTTCTTCTTCTTCTTCTTTTTCTTCTTCTTCTTCTTCTTCTTCTTCTTCTTTTCTTCTTCTTCTTCTTCTTCTTCTTCTTCTTCTTCTTCTTCTTCTTCTTCTTCTTCTTCTTCTTCTTCTTCTTCTTCTTCTTCTCCTTCTTCTCCTTCTCCTTCTTCTCCTTCTTCTCCTTCTTCTCCTTCTTCTCTTTCTTCTTCTTCTTCTTCTTCTTCTTCTTTTTCTTCTTCTTCTTCTTCTTCTTCTTCTTCTTCTTCTTCTTCTTTTTCTTCTTCTTCTTCTTCTTCTTCTTCTTCTTCCCCTTCTTCTTCTTCTTCTTCGTCTTCTTCTTCTTCTTCTTCTTCTTCTTCTTCTTCTTCTTCTTCTTCTTCTTTCTTTCTTCTTCTTGTTCTTGTTGTTCCTTCTTTTTCTTCCTTCTTCTTCTTCCTTCTTCTTCTTCTTCCTTCTTCTTCTTCTTCTTCTTCCTTCTTCTTTCTTTCTTCTTCTTGTTCTTGTTGTTCCTTCTTTTTCTTCCTTCTTCTTCTTCCTTCTTCTTCTTCTTCTTCCTTCTTCTTCTTCTTCTTCTTCCTTCTTCTTCTTCTTCTTTTCTTCTTCTTCTTCTTCTTCTTCTTCTTCTTCTTCTTCTTCTTCTTCTTCTTCTTCTTCTTCTTCTTCTTCTTCTTCTTCTTCTTCTTCTTCTTCTTCTTCTTCTTCTTCTCCCTCCTCCTCCTCTTCTTCTCCTAATGGGAACCAAAAGTTCAGGAACCAATATCAATACTAAACATATATGCACCAAGTGATATATCATCTAAATTCCAAGATATGGAGTTAAGAGAGATAAAAGAAGAAAAAGATAGCAAAACTATAGTAGTGTGGAATCTGAACCTTGCTCTCTCAGAACTAGATAAATCAAACCACAAATTAAATAATAAAGAAGGTAAGGAGTTAAAAAGAATTTTAGATAAGTTGGGTATAATAAATGTTTAGAGAATATTGAATGGAGACAGAAAATAGTTTACTTTTTTCTCAGAAGTACAAGAAATCTACACAAAAACTGACCATGTATTACAACATTAAAATATCAAAATCAAATGCAGAAAGGCAGAAATGGTAAATGCATTTTTTCAGATCATGATGCAATAAAAATTACATGCAATAAAAGGCCAGGGGAAAATAGACTGAAAAGTAATTGGAAAGCAAAAATCTAATCCTATAGAAGGAGTGGGTGAAACAACAAATCATAGACACAATAAATAATTTCATCCAATAGAATGACAATAAGGAGACAATGTACCAAAATTTGTGGGATTCAGCCAGAGTGGTTATAAGGGGAAATTTTATATCTCTAGATGCTTACTTGCATAAAAATAAAGAAAGAGAAGATCAGTGAATTGGACTTTCAAACAAAAAAAAATGGAAAAATAACAAATTAAAAAACCCAATTAAATACCAAATTTGAAATTCTGAAAATAAAAGGGGAGATAGATAAAATTGAAAGTAAAAATAAAAACTATTAGATTAATAAATAAAACTAAGAGTTGGATTTATGAAAAAACAACAAACATGGTTTAACCTTTAGTTAATTTGATAAGGAAAAAAAGAAAGATTAAAGGAATTAGAGTAGGTAATGAGGAAACCAAATTATCATTCTTTGCAGATGATCCATTTCATTTAAATAATTGTCAATAGTATAAAATATTTGGGAATCTATCTGCCAAGGGAAAGAGAGGAACTATATTAACACAATTCACTTCTCATATAAATTAAGTCAGATCTTATCAGTTGGAAAAATATCAAGTGTTCATGAGTAGTCCCAGCAAATACAGTAAAAATGATAATAGTTCCTAAATTAATCTATTTATTTAGTGCCAATCCAATCAAACATCTACATGCAGAGAGAGTAGTCTAGGAACTGATTGTGGTTCACAGCATAACTTTTACACTCATTTTGTTGTTGTTTGCTTGCATTTCACTTCTTTTCTCATTTTTTTGCCTGTTTGATTTGATTTTTCTTGTGCAGTAAGGTAATTATATAACTGTATATAAATATATTGGGTTTAACATACATTTCTATAATATTTACCATATATTACTTGGCCATCTAAGGAAGAAAATGTGTGAAGAGGAGGGAAAAGTGGGACATAAGATTTTGCAAGGGCTAATATTGCAGTATTATCTATGCATATTTTTTGAAAAATAAAAAAGCTTTAATTAAAAAAAATAATACAACCCAGAAGGGATATGGACTTGACAGAAGAAATATAGAACAGTAGTTGGGATGGAAGGATCAAGTCAAGTGTGAGGAAAAGGACAAAATAGTCTACTGCATATTAAAAACTCAATATAATACTAATGGGGGAAAGAGAGAAATTCAATAAAACAGAGAATTTTCAAGGATTTCTGATAAAAGGAGAAGAACTGAACAAAAATGTTGACATTGAAACACAAGATTCAAAAGAAGCATGAAAATGTAAACATAGATTTAATCAGATTAAACTAATTACAGTTCTAAGTAGATAGATCAAATATGGGATCCTCAGGAACATAAGCATCACTAAATCTGAAGGGGAAATTTACTCAGAGGACATGGTATGATTCTATTATGTTGGTATGAGCACAGAAGAATGGAATAGTGAAAATGAGGAATACCTAAAGATCTGGGAGGGGGAAGAAAGATGTGTAATGGGGAAAATAAATTATTTTTACCTGAGGCACAAAAGGAAGAATATATACAATGTAAGGGAAAGACTGAGGGGGGACCAAGCATATTTGAATCTCACCCTCAATGGACCTGTTCAAGGACGGAAGGCAATATACACACATGATTGTTTATGAAAATTATTTTTTCTCCAACAGGCAAGAGAAAAGGAGAAGGGTAAAGAGAAAGGAGGGAGAAATAAAAGGGATGGCAGATTAGGGAAGGCAAAGATCAGATGCCAAAAAAGACTCCTGAGAAAAGGAGAGTATGGAGAAAGGAAAAATAAATATAAGAATACATAGTGTAGGGAAATAGTGAATAAATATAGTTGCTAATATTTAAACTAAAAAAGTGTTAAAATAAGGGACCAGAGCAAAATATATTTGCTTCAGATGAAGTTTAAAAGGTGGAAGGACTAAACAGAGCTAGCAATCACAAGCTTAGACAAATCAAAAACAAAATTAGACCAAATTAAAATAATTGTTAGAAAAATTGAATATTATTTAAAATACCATAGTTAATAAGTTAATATCACTATTGAACATATGCAAACAAAATGGCAAATAATTCATATTTTTAAAGGAAAACTTCATGAGTTGCAAGAGGAAATAGCAAAACTATGCTAGGGAGGGTATAAATTTATTCTTGTCAGACCAATATAAATCAAATTGTAAAGGAAATAATAAATGTATTAGGGAAGGCAACAGAATTTTTAAAAAAATCAAATATGACTGATGTAAAATGTAGAATGGGAATAAAAAATAGAATGCTTATTTCTTAGATGTACAAGGTACCTTCACAAAAATTGACCACATGTTACGGCACAAAAATCTCACTAATAAATGTGGAAACTTATAAAATTAAATACATTTTTTTTATTTTAATAGTTTTTTATTCTTTCCAAATGTATTAAAATATAGTTTTCAAAATTCACCCTTGCAAAACATTTCTGTTGCATACTTATCTCCCTCTTCTCTCCCCCAGCTTGACAGCAAGGTATTCAATAAAGGTTAAATATATGCAATTCTTCTCAACATATTTCCATATTTGTTAATTTGTGCACAAAAATGAAAAAAATCAAAAGGGGGAAAATTGCTGAGCTACCACCTCACACCTCTCAGATTGGCTAAGATGACAGGAAAAGATAATGATAAATGTTGAAGGGAATGTGGGAAAACTGAGACACTAATGCATTATTTATGTAATTGTGAAATGATCCAACTATTCTGGAGAGCAATCAGGAACTATGTGGAAAGAGCTATTTTAAACTATGCCTATTCTTTGATCTAGCAGTGCAATTACTGGGCCTGTATCCTAAGAAAATCATAAATATTGGGAAAGGATCCCCATGTGAAAAAAAATGTTTATAGCAGCTCTTTGTGTGGTAGCAAAAAAAAAAAAAAAAAAAAAATTAGAAAATGAGTAGAAGCCCATTAACTGGGGAATAGCTGAACAAGTTGTGATATATGAAGATAATGGAATGTTATTGTTTTGTTAAAAATAATAGAGAAGTTGATTTTAGAAAGACCTGGAAAGATTTACATGAACTGATGTTGAGTGAAACATGCAGAACTAGTAATATATTGTACATCATAATAGCAAGAATGTATGATGATCAACTATGAAAGGCTTAGTTCTTTTCAGTTATTCACTGATCCAAAGGAATCGCAATAGACTTTGGACAGAAAATGCCATCTCATCCAGAAAAAGAACTAAGGAGACTGAATGTAAATCAACACAAACTACATTCACTTCTTTTTGTGTGCATATTTTTTAAATCTCCCGTGTTTTTTTTTTTCTTTTGCTCTTTTTCGCTACCAATATGATTCATGAAGTAATATGTATTAAAAATAAATAAATTTACTAGAAAAGATGACAAAGGAAAAAAGTAAGTAAACAAAAAAATAAAAATACTATGCTTTGATCTACATTCAGTCTTCATGGTTCTCTTTTTGGATGTGGATGGCACTTTGTATCAGAAGTCTATTGGAATTGTGTTTAATCACTTTATTGTTGAAAACAGCCAAGTCCATCACAGTTGATTATCACATAATCTTGTTACTGTGTGTAATATTCTTATGGTTCTGCTCACTTCACTTAACATAAATTCATGTAAGACTTCCAAGGGTTTTCTGAAATTGGCCTACTCATCATTTCTTATAGTACTATAATATTCCATTACATTCATATAACAGAAATTATTCAGCCATTTGCTAATTAAGGGGCATTCACTCAATTTCCTGTTCCTTGACACCACAAAAAGGACTGCCATAAACATTTTTGCACATGTAGGTCCTTTTCCTTCTTTTATGCTTTCTTTGGGATATAGATCCCAGTAGAGACACCACTAGATCAAAAGGAATGGCACAATTTGATAGCTCTTTGGGCATGGTTCTAACTTGCTCTTCAGACTAGTTGGATCAGTTAACAACTGTACGAACATGAATTAATGTCCCACTTTTTTACATCCCGACCAGTATTTATCATTCTTTTTTCCTATCATTGACAAAGCATTTTTGATGGAAATTTTGAGTATGTGATTTCCTCTTTTGCTGATTTGATAATCTAACTCATACAAAATGAGATAATGTTATCTATAATTTAATTTCAATTGCAGTTGGTACATTCTCAGATTTCATGATTATAAACAAGTGTTAAACTTTTACCATTTTATGAGACAATATTAGCTACACCATATTATTACCTCCTGTGCTGGTTGAATATTTTAAAATTTCATTCTTCATGGTCATTTAAAGATTCTTGGGAATGATGGCTCAAACCCATGTTAACATGGGTGGTTGTGTTAGTAATGAACAAGCCATAGGAAAAAAGGATAATGATGTTGCACGCTTAGGGTGAAGAAATATCAGTCATTACAGATAAACACAAAGGACATATGTAATAGAAAGAAAAGTGCCAGTCTTTTTTTTTCCACTTTTTCCTTGCTTCTTTTTTTTTGTTCCTTACCCAGACCTAAAACTAAAGTTTAGCTTTTCTCCTCCACATGATCTTAAGTTCTACATAACCAGTACTATATAAATTGTTTTTTCTAAGATTATATAATTGTTTTGAGTAAATCTCAATAGAATGCAGATAATTTTTTAAAAAGCTAAGCTCCAATATTGCTAACATATTTTTTATTTTTTTCTTTACATTCAGAAATCACTTTTTATTGTCTGATATGGGCACCTGAGTTATTCCCAGTAGTCTTTTTGGAGTCAAGGGTAAGGCGGGAGATGGTAGGGAGAAAGAGAAAAGTGCAAAAGAGTAGTTGTCTTATCCAAAGCAAATGTCAAGATATTTTTTTGTCTGCTTTCAACACTATCATTGACAGAGTCTCTGTGGTCAAAAAGGCATTCTCATACCAAAAGCTTTTCTTCTTTCCTGCTCATCACCTGAGAAGAGGTTGACAATATTGAGTAAAGAATTTTTTAAATCAGTTTATCTTATATCTTCCACAAAAGAAGGGGGTATTCTGCCACTGTTTTGCACTATTTCTAGCCATATGAGGCCAAATCAAAGAGTTGTGGTGGCACCCTGCTTGAGGAAAAAATCAACTGTCTAACTGACAGAGAACTAAAAGCAACATGGGCTCAGGAGGAATGCTACATCAACTAGGGAAAATACAATATTTTTTCCTCTAGTTCTATTTATGAATGGAAAGGGGAAATAGTAGAAATATACTACTGATTCTGAGATTTCAATTTCAAAGTTCTTCCTGATTCCTCTGATATATAAAAGTTCACTCTTACAAGCCAAAAAAGAGTATTACTGCTTTATTGAATGAATCAATCAATCAATAGGCATTTATCAAACACAGACAATGAACCAAACATTGCTAATTATTAGGGATAAAAATGTAAAAGGTAAGGGAGTCTCCATTGCAAGAGTTTGTAGTCTAATTGGTGAGTGTAGCTTATTTATTGTTTTTCTTTTTCAAATACCATATTTTTTTTCAATTACAGCTTATTATTTTCAAAACATATGCATGGACAAATTTTCAATATTGACCCTTGAAAAACCATATGTTCCAATTTTCCCTTCCTTTCCCTAACCCTCATCCCTACATAGCAATTAATCCAATAAAAACATGGCAAAATATATGTTAAATCAAATATATGCATATATATTTATGCAATTATCTTGCTGCACAAGAAAAATCAGAACAAAAAGGGAAAAAAGAGAAATAAAATACAATGTAAACAAACAACAACAAAAAAGAGTGAAAAAACTGTTGTGATCCACAGTCAGGTCCCACAGTCCTCTCTGTGCGTGTAGATAGTTCTCTTCATCACAAGATTGTTGGAACTAGCCTGAATCATCTCATTGTTGAAAAATGCCAAGTCCATCAGTATTGATCATCATATAATCTTGTTGTTGTCATGTACAAGGATCTCCTGGCTCCACTCATTTAACTTAGCATCATTTCATGTAAGTCTCTCTCTAGGCCTCTCTGAAATCATTCTGCTGATTATTTATTATGGAGCAATAATATTCCATGGCATTCATATACCATATTCAGCCATTCTCCAACTGATGGTCATTCACTCAGTTTCCAGTTTCTAGCCACTACAAAAATGGCTACCACAAACATTTTTGCACATTTGGTTCACTTTATCTACTTTAAGATCACTTTGGAATATAAACCCAGTAGAAACACTGTTGGATCAAAGGATATACACATTTTGATAGTCTTTTGGGCATAGTTGCAAAATGCTCTCCAAAATAGTTAGATCCATTCACAACTCCATCACCAATGTATTAGTGTCCTAGTTTTCCCACATACCTTTCAACATTCACCAATATCTGTGCATGTCATATTATCTAATCTGAGAAGTGTGCAGTAGTAGCCCAGTGTTTTCTCAATTTGCATTTCTCAGATCAATAGTGTTTTAGAGCACCTTTTTATATGACCAGTAAAGGCTTTAATTTCTTCACCTGAAAATTGTTTGTTCATATCCTTTTACCATTTGTCAATAGGAGAATGGTTTGAATTCTCATAAATTTGAATCAATTTTCTATATATTCTAGAAATGAGACCTTTATCAGAATCTTTGAATATAGCATTTTTCTCAGATTATTGCTTCCATTCTAATCTTGTCTGCATTAGTTTTGTTTGCACAAAAATTATAAACTTAATATAATCAAAATAATCTATTTTGTGTTCAATAATGAACTCCAGTTCTTTTTTTGGCCACAAATTCCTTCCTTCTCCACAGATATGAGAGGTAAATTATCCTTAATTCTTATCATTTGCTTATAATAGCAGTCTTTATGTCTAAATCACGAACCCATTTCAATCTCATCATGGTATACAATGTTAGGTGTGAGTCAATGCCTAGTTTTTGCCATACTAGTTTACAATTTTCCCAACAGATTTTGGCATCTAGTGCGTTCTTATCCAAAAGTTGGGGTTTGTGGGTTTGTCAAACAATAAATTATGATAGTCATTGACATATTGTTTTTTCTGTGAAGCTAACTTATTCCACTTCTGGACTACTCTATTTCTTATCCAGTACCAAATGGTTTTGATGATGGTTTTATGGTTTTTCATAAAACTCACTCAGTTTTATTTATTAATCTAATAGTTTCTTTTTTAATTTCCATTTTATTAATCTCCCCTTTTATTTTCAGAATTTCAAATTTGGTATTTAATTGAGGGTTTTATATTTGTTTTTTTCCTACATTTTTTATTTGCAAGCCCAATTCAATGATCTTCTCTTTCTCTATTTTTATGCAAATAAGCATCTAGAAAAACAAAATTTCCCCTAATAACCACTTTGGCTGCATCCCACAAATTTTGGTATGTTGTCTCATTATTGTCATTCTTTTGGATGACATTATTGATTGTGTTTATTATTTGTTGTTTCACCCACTCATTCTTTAGGATTATTTAGTTTCCAATTAATTTTGGTCTATTTTCTCCTGATCTTTTATTGCATGTAATTTTTACTGCATCAGGATCTGAAAAATACATTTACTATTTCTGTCTTTCTGCATTTGAATTTGAGGATTTAATGTCAAAAGAAATGGTCAAGTTTTGTATAGGTTTCATGTACTGTAAAGAAAAAAGTGAACTCCTTTCTGTCTCCATTAATTTTTTTTCCCATCATCTATCATCTATCATACCTATACATACATACATACACACACACACACAGAGACACACACACAGACACACAGACACACACACACACATATATAAATATAAATATATATATATATACATACAGAAAACTTGTGAAATTCATAGTATCAGTTCATTACCTTTCAGAACTCCCTGTTTTCAATTCTGCTATGTCACAGAAACATTTTCTTTATGTCCTTAACTTCTTTCTTATTTAATTTGTGGTTTGATTTATTTAGTTCTGAGAGAGCAAAGTTGAAATCCCACACTAGTATAGTTTTGCTGTCTATTTGTTCTTGCATCTCTCAATTTTTTCCTCTTGGAATTTGGATGCTATAGAACTTGGTGCATATATGTTTAATGTTGTTATTGCTTTATTATTTATGGTACCCTTTGGGGGGGAGAAGAAAGAGGAAAAGGAGGATCAGAAGGAGGAGAAGAAGTAGGAGGAGGAGAAGGGAGGAGGAAAAGAAGGAGAAGGAGAAGAAAAAGTAGGAGGAGTCTTGAGTTTTGAGTCTTCCCATGAAAGATCCTTGTGAAATGGAGACAAGCTCATATCAGCCTTTGGGGCTTCATCTGAAGTTGAGTTGTCTTTAGGATGCTCAGGGTTTGAGGTCTGCTCTTATTGTTCTCCATAAAAGCTAACTATGGTCACAGTATTTTTGCCCAGTTTTTAAAAGATTGAGGTCTACTGTTAAAGCAAAAGGCCAATAGCCAGTTTAGTTTGTACTGCAACAGTTCTGCTGAGTGACTTCCAGTTCTGATTAAGTGTGGTCACATCCCCCATTCTTCTGGGGCTTATTTGCTCACAATTTGCCTTTTTTATTTGTTTTTAGGTTTCTCACAGCAAATCTGCTAAACCATCAGCTTGCAACCAGGACAAAATAGTCTAAGAGCCTTGCAGTAGATTCCTCAGTGCAGGAATGCTGCAATATACCCTGGCTCCCTGACTGTGCTCCCTGAGCTGCAGTCTGGGTTTGGAAGCCTCTCCCCTTACCCAATTGAAACAAAGTTTTTATGAAGTTATTCCTAAGTGTCCTCTTCTGTAAATTTGTTGCACTGCAAATATTTTTGGGTTCTGTAACTCCAAAACCAGTTCAGAGACTTAAACTGATATTGATTTGAGGGAATACTTGGAAGAGTTCAGATAGACTTGTTAACTCTTTGCCATTTTGGCTCCATCTGCAAACCTAATTTTTTCTAAAAAAGTCTTTCAACTCTAGGGAAGATGGGGAGACCCTGAAGGCCTAAGGGTACTATGTCAGAGTGGATGGCAAGCAATCATTAGGTTACATCAATATTTCTGATAATGGGAAAGGAGATCTGAAAAAAATGTAAGGTCAAGGAAAATCATAAGGCTTGGTGGACCTCTATCTCATTAGATTTAATAGATATAATTCGCATCTTAGCAAAATATTTTGAATAAGCTCATGATAGCTTAGAGATCAGGCTAAGAGTGGTGTATAAGAAAAACGGAATAAAGATGGAATATGCATGGCAGGGACAAGGAAGATCTTGATGGTATTCCATTTATAATTTAATGAGCCTTTGAGTAAAATCCACTGAGTAAACAAAGTATTAAGAATATGAAAACATTGAATATAATTGGGGATTCCTTGGGAGCATATAAAACAAATGCTATACTCTATGCCACAAAACTCCATTATGTTACAATGATGTGTTTCTATCCTTTCAATAACTAAGTTTTCTCAAATAGAGTCCAAGGCAAAATGAAATCATGCTACTTTCTATTCGGTGACTGCTCATATTAAAGAAGGAGGGAGGAAAAAGAAGGGAATAATTGCTAAATAAGGGAATTTCTACAGAGTTTATTATTTGCAGCACTATTCTGAGTACTTTGTAAATAAGTTTCATATGAAACTCATCATACTCCCATAAGGTAGGTGATATTATTATACCCATTTTACACTTGAGAAAACTGACATCAATAGATAAACTTTGATTTTCCCCAGGATCATACAGCTAATAGGAGTCTAAAATAGAGATTTGATTTCAGGATTCCTAAATCGTATCCTGTTTTTTTCAAGCCCAATATTCTTAACTGCTGTTATACATAGCTATTTCAGTGACCAACACTTTTATTTATATGTCTTATTTAGTCACTTCTTTCTCTCTCTCTCTCTCTCTTAATATGACAGGTTTATACTGAATACCAAAAAGGGAAATAAAGGGATTTTTTCTTCAACTTCTTCCCTACTAGCTCCCTATTGGATATGTAAATGCAATCCTAAAAATATGAACATTTTATAATTTCCCAATACACATATAAAATAAACACACTAACCACTTATTTATGTGGTTATCTACATATGTATTGTGTGTGTGTGTGTGTGTGTGTATACTGTTCTACATTGCTGTTTTTCACTTTTGCAGTCACTCTGACTCTTTGTGAGCTCATGAACCATACCATTCATGAGGCATTCTTGACAAAAATTCTGAAGTAGTTTGCCATTTCCTTCTTTAGTGGATTAGAAGTTAAGTAACTTCACCAGGGTCACAAGACTCTTGTATAAGGCTGTTTTTGGATTCAAATCTCCCTGACTCTAGGCCCAGTAATCTAGCCACTATGCAACCTTGCTACTTCCTGTTATATTTTATAGCAGACATAAATTTCAGTTTTGGCAGTATTCATGAATGCTAAAATTTTATTGATATGAGACAATAAAATCAATTAAATAATGAACTAGTATTTTTAGAAGTCCTTACTATTTAGCAAAATCTGTGCTAGGTGCTAGGGATGCTGATATAATGAATGAAACAATCTCTGTTCATTAGCATCTTATGATTTCTTAATCTAATAAAATATCTTGATAATTCCTCAAACTCAAGATTAGACTGAATTAGTGCTCACACTTTCTAATCTCAATCTCTTCTGCTCTTGTGATGAATGAAGATAAATAGATAAATGAGTAGGAATTTGTGAGATAAATAAACATTCTTCTTCCAATTTTTAAACCTTTTATTAATTTATATATGCTCACAGGTAATTAAAGACACTTAAGCTATGGAACTTACAAACACTCATACCACACCTAGAAAAATGAATAGGCTCTTCATAGAATTTTAAATGATTTAAAAGAAGATTAAATGCAAACTGCAAATATAAAAACATAAGAGGAAAAGCCTCAAATTTAAATCTGCTTTGCAGAAAGATTAAATGATCACTCTGGACTGTGAGGGAATCCATTTCTAATGGTGAATTTATATAAGTGCACAGGGAATCCTATCAAGGCACAGCTGATTAATGACTATTATTTTCAGTTGATTTCCTTAGTATTTAAGTTATAGTGTGAAGTACATTTCCTTTGCTTTCTGAAAGTCAGTGATTTACATACATTCAATGAGAAGATTTTGATTTTGATAATATAAAAATGATTTGCTATCTATTTAGGTCCACTTACTCAAAACATTAACTTTTAATAAACTCTCTTTTGCTCCATTATTGCCACACATTAAAATAAAACAAACGATACTGCCAAATAGCCAGCTTGAATATAATACATGCACATCCTGATTTTAATTCAGAGTAGTTAATCATCTAGAATTAAGAGCATAAAACCCATTAATAATTTTATCATATTTTCAAAAAGGTCTTATTTCAGAACATTTCTACACTTTCCCAAAATGCTTACTCTGTATGGCTTACCAATGAGAAATTCTTAGTAAAGATGAATGCTTATATAAAAATAGAGATACAACACACACACACACACACACACACACACACACACACACACACACACACACACCTAACCAAGCATAGTATTTAAGTTAAGCAAAGGCTGTCATGTAGTCATCTTAACAGAAAATAAAGCTTATCAATTTCTGACCAAGTTCCAAGTTTATTGCTTAGTAATTTCAGATAAAAGAACCACAGACATTAAAGATTCCAAAGTGATCATTGTGTAGAATTTTAAACCGATGACTGAGAAAATTAAAATACTTGAATTAGGCAATATAGATTATCAATTGTTGAAACAGAAAAGGAACTCAGACCCCAACTCATATTATAACCATTCTTGTTTATAGCTTCAAACAATGCTTGAATACACAGTTTTAAAGCCTCAAAATTATTTCCCTTTCACTAGGCTCTCCTTTTAACAGTCTATCCCAATAATAATATTAAAATGAAACAGTTGGACTTGTGATGCCTTTATTTTTTAAAAAATACTTTGCCTAGCATTTATATCCTGCTTGTTATTATTCCCACCACTCTGTGAATTAATCCACAAACATTAAGTGCTTTATATATACACTATATATACGAAGGTATTAGTGAACCAATACTTCTCCTCAAGGAGCTTATTTTTAGTGGTGAAGATAACAAAAATAGATAAGTGATCCATATGATGGGAATAATATATCTACATACATATCTGTGTATACATATGTGCAAACGCATTCATTGTGAATGTGGGAACATATACATGTGTACATATGAATATATGCATGTGTACATTGTATGGGCATAAATATAGAAAATGAAAGTTATTTGGGAAAAGGATAGCACTAAAATCTGTCAGAATTAACAAAAGTTTATATAAAAGGTGAAATTTTAGTTGAGTCTTGATAAGGCAGAGATGAGCTACTGACTCTTAGGCATGATTATAATCAATGCAAAGGTACAAAGATAGAAGATTAATTGTCATAAAGTATACTAGTGCAGCCAGATTATAGGAAATATGAAGGGATATGAGATGAAAGAAAACAAAAAACAGGAAATTGCTAGTTTATAAATAATTCTGAATGTCCAACAGAGGAGTTTATATTTGAATTTAAGAGTAATAGGAAGTCATTGAAATCAATTGAGTTGGCAGGATATGTGACATAGTCAAGTATATACTTTAGGAAAATCACTTTGGCATTTATATAGAAAATGGAATTGAATCAGAATCACTTGATACAGGGAAAACAAAGAGGCTCTTGCAATGAGTAGTCAAGTGGATCATGCAAGACTAAACTAGGCCAATGATTATTTGGGTTTGAAGGAAGAACATCCACGAGAGACTTATGGAATTAAAAACAAGGTTATACAAGTGAGGAGTCAATTATGACTTTGAGAATATAAACCTGGGTGATTAAAAAATCTTTTAAGAATTATATGGAAGTTTGAAAGATGGGTGGGTTTAAGAGAAATTTTGTTTTGGGCATGTTGAGCTTAAAAAGTCTTTAAGAAATCCAATTTAAATTGTCAAAAAGGCAGTTGACACAAAGCTAGAAATAATCAAGGAATAAACTTTTAGATATTTGAGTCATCTGAAAAAAGATCATTAGAGAACCTGATGAGGTATCCCAATGAAAAATTATAAAGAGGAAAGAGAAGAGGGTATACTTACATTTACATTTAGGTAAATCCACTCTCATTATGGATGAGGAAGGGACAAAAATTATTGAGAAGGTCTTCCTTCAGGTGTTAGCCTAAAATGAAGAATTGTCTTCCCAGCTTCAGTTCATATTACTTTTGTTCATATACTCTATTCTAATCAAATTAGACTAGTGTCTACTCTTAAGATTTTGTCCTGGACTATCCAGGAAAAAGCAGTAGCAACAGTATTCAGAGCTCTTGGTGCGGGACTATAGCTTCTACCTCCATATCCAATCTATCCCTCTATTCCCCTTACACCAAAAAAGCTTAGGATGTTGAGGGGAAGGATAAAGGTCAAGATTCTCCTTAGAAAGTAAGTTAGGTCAAAAAGGAAGGAGCCTGACTGGTCTGGGCTGTCTTTTTTTTTTACATCTAGAATCCCAATTGCCCTTTTGGGGAATTGGTAGGAAGGGAAGATTCATATTGCAGATTGGAGATATGCTCTTTATGGCAAATTTGGCATTGATTATTTTTTTCATCATCCATACTTTCTGGAGCCAATTAAAGATGAGTATCAAGGTACTGTTGTATGTACAAAATCCCACACCTCTAAGATTATATATGATATCAATTAAATCACAAATATAATAAATGTATGTAAGGTATTAAGTATTATATTTTGCACATGTTAGTATAAAGATTTACTCATTTGGCAGAATTTAGACAATAGGTAGAAAATAGTTCACTCCTTGCTAAACCTGTTGGAAGAAATGTCTAATTATTGTTAACTGTATGCTCATTTAAATAGATTTTGATATTTCAGAGTTGCCTCACTTGTTAGAGAAAAGGGTAGTCTATTGAAGTAAATTTCTACTTAATAGTGGGTTAACTTGTAAAAATTTAATTTGTTTCAACTCTGGTTCATAATCTTTTAAAACTACATTTTATTATCTTTGCAGTTATCTCATGTTGAATTATCATGTTGACTCTCATTTTATCCACAAGAATTGAGATATGCAACCTCCATCAAGTTCCATGACTAGCATTTTTTTTATTTTATTAATTTTATAATTATACATTTTTGACAGTATATAAGCATGAGTAATTTTTTATAACATTATCCCTTGTATTCACTTTTCCAGATTTTCCCCTCCATCACTCTACTCCCTCCCCTAGATGACAGGCAATCCCATACATTTTACATGTATTACAGTATAATCTAGATATAATATATGTATGTAAATCCAAGTTTCTAGTTGCACGTTAAGTATTGGATTCCGAAGGTATAAGTAACCTGGGTAGATAGACGGTAGTGCTAATATTTTCCATTGAATTCCCAGTGTTCCTTCTCTGGGTGTAGTCATTTCTGTCCATCATTGATCAGCTGAAAGTGAGTTGGATCTTCTTTATGTTGAAGATATCCACTTCCATCACAATACATCTTCATGCAGTATTGTTGTTGAAGTGTATAGTGATCTTCTGGTTCTGCTCATTTCACTCAGCATCAGTTCATGCAAGTCTCTCCAAGCCTTTCTGAATTCATCCTGCTGGTCATTTCTTATAGATCAATAATATTTGATAGCCTTCATATACCATAATTTACCCAACCATTCTCCAATTGATGGATATCCATTCATCTTCCAGTTTCTCATGGCTAGCATTTTTTGAAGAATTTCTTTATTTACTCAGTTGATTGTCACAACATAATTTCTCACTGAAGCTCTGAAAAAATGTAAGAAATTATGCTAATAGTTAATTATATTTAAACACTATTGTGTATTAATTTATTTTATTCTTTGAAAATAAATAGTGCATATATAGGATTGATTTTTTTTGTGTTTTTTGTTTACCCCCTCCCCCCAAACAGAAAGAGTTTATCAATTTATTAACCAAAATTATTATATTCTTCTCAACAGATCATTTCTAAAGGTTTCACACTTTGTTTATGTGTATGTGTGTGTATATGCACATGTATGTGTTTTGCACATTCCTCAGAAACTGATCTTAATTCAAATAAACATAAACACCTATTTTTCCCATGAAGAAAAATCTTTCCAAAATAAACAGTCCTTTACTGGATTTCCAGCATGAAAAAGAGCATTAAAAAGAGCCTCAAGTATGAGGCATGGAAGAACAGTAAAGAAGAATAGGCTGACCTGACCTAGTAAGCATTAAAAGCAGGTCCATATCCTTTGATACCTATACAAAGTAACTGGTCTGACAAAGTCTTTTTTTTTCCTTCTTTTTCAAAACTATTGCTTTTCAAGTACATGTATAAAGAAACTAAAAGACATGAATTAAATTAATTTATTTAAATCAATTGTTAGTTTAACTACATTAAACAATTTACTGACCTTATTTCATAATATCTTAAGTACATGCTTATTTTTAAGTACAATAATAATTGGTCAGGCCAATTATTAGACTCCCAGCTCTTAGTTTAACTAGAGGCACTATACTACTGTTTAGTTAAAGAGTTCTAGCAGGAATAAAGAGTTTTCTTTCTGTTATTGTTGTCATCTGAGAAATCTCAACAACTTGAAGTGCTCCAGCTGGTGAACTGTTTGATTAATCTGGACTGTCTTTTCTCAGAAGCCCAGGCAAATGTATATAATGGAATGAATTTTCAATTTCTGTCCCATGTAAGACTGATTAGATTCAGGCTGATTGGATAC
This sequence comes from Sminthopsis crassicaudata, assembly GCF_048593235.1. NCBI lineage: Eukaryota > Metazoa > Chordata > Mammalia > Dasyuromorphia > Dasyuridae > Sminthopsis > Sminthopsis crassicaudata. The sequence continues at coordinate 242,282,687 of NC_133617.1, read as the reverse complement.
TACTTTCCAAAGAAGACCATAGAAATAGGGGAAGGAAGTCATAGAATTCTTTTAGTGAGAAGATCACAAATATAGCTGATGACATATCAAAGTATAAGCTTTATCATATACATTATGTACATATTGAAAGGGTACTCAGCGACATTAATTCACTTGGGAAATGAATCTGGATCCAAGGTATGAATAGGCTTAGAAGGTGCATATTAATAAAACTGATTTCCATAAGCCACATAGAAGAAATGGCCTTGTTACTTTATCATCATAGAAATATTTCCTCATTTACTAATAATTATTGAATCCTGACACAATGGTCTTATATTAGTCATAAAAAGTTAACTATCTCTAAGACTTTTTTCCCTTAAGACTAGAATATGTTCTTTATCATGTTTTTTTCTCTCATCAGTTTTGATTTCTCTGGATTTTAAAGTATATGCCAAGTTCAAAATGCCCTGTGAATGAATACAACATAATATAACATAACTACTTAGTTAAAACCAGTAAATTCACATCTTTTAATAACACTGCATAAGCTTTATTTAAGTAAATGTCGGAGAGATTGAGTTTCATAATGACAAGTTTGGTCCTAGTAGAACTTATGTTGAATTAGAAAACCACAAATTTGGATTTGTTGTATTATATTTTTATTTATTCTGTTAAACACTTCCCAATTTCATTTTAATGTCATTCAGGTCTCTTTAAGGGCTACAAGTTTGACATCTTTAAATAAGTTATAAAACCCTTTATCCTTTTAAATTCTATGATTCTATTACATTAGCAACCATCACATCACATTGCTTGGAATAGTTTATTTTGAAAATATATCCATAAAGTGGTGATATATAATTACTCTGAAACTTTATTTTAACTTTTTAAAATATATGTCAAAATATTAGAACCAACTCCATGACCTAGATATAATGATTGATTATCTGCTTTGAATAATAACAAAGGCATATTGCCACAGGAATATTTGGAATTGGTCCAACATTATCATTAACTTTTAAAATTCATAGAAACTCATAAGCATTTATTAAGACCAATTGTGCATATCTTATTTTATCTTTAACAGAACTCTACCACCTAAATGATATTATTATCCCTTCATTACAAATGAGGTAACTGAAGCACAGAGAGGTTAAGTGAATTTACTGAGGTGGATTTGGACTAATTATAGCATTGAAATAAGACACGGTCTCTGCTCCCATGAAGATAACATTCTGATAGAAGAATATTATATGCACAAATATTTATAATATGAATAATATGTGACAATTTATTAACAAGTATTTATTTAGCACCTATTACATACCAGTTTCAGTCATAATATTTGACACTGGTAATGTAAACACAAAAATGAGATAAATATGTGAGAAATGTGTTACTTTAAGTAAAGCTAGAATTACAAGAGGAGGAATTGGGAATGGATAATGGACATGGAGGACATTATAGATGTGGAGAATAGCATGCATTTTGTGCCTACGTAATTATGTATGTCCACATCCATTTGTTAAATATATCTCACAACAGCAATAATCGGAATTAGATAATGAACATAGAGGACATTATAGATATGGAGAATAGCATATGAAATATGTTTGTGTATATGAAATTATGTATGTCCACATCAGTTTGCTAAACAATCTCACTAGAAGGTATAAGTAGGTATACCTGAAATCTCATTCAATGTACGCCTATCTAAAGGGGAGCTAGAGAAGAAGCTACTCAGCTACTTGCTCTGTTATCAAGAGAAGGGATATTAGACAAGAATTCCAATTATCTTCTCAAACATGATTACTTATTATCTCAACTGCTTCTGGATTCCTTTAAAGATGAAGGTGTGTGGTTTATATCCTAAGCTTGGTTCCTTTCCACCAGATACTAGTTACACAAAATCCTGCTGCAAATAATTAGCATACAAATACAAAAATGCAAACAAATAGCAAACATAAACCAGATGTGTTATGTATATTATAATATACTGGGCAACACTTAGAAAAATGGGCTCTCTTACTAGAAGTGAGATGACTTATCTCAAGCAACAGAGTTCTTAATATAATTCAAGAGAAAGTTCCCCAAAGTCTCTGGGAAAAAAAAAAGTTGGAAATGAAAAACATGTTGAGGTGTCAGTTTCTCTACAAAGCAGTAATTTCCCAAAGATTATTTTTTCTGATTTTCTCCTAAAATAAAATCTAGAAGCATGTGTGTTCTTTCTCAAGGCAAGAAGAAAAAAAGGAAGCTTTCTTTTTCCTTAATCCTCCTACTAACTCTGCCCCTTACATCTAGCAAGCAACATAATCTCCTTTACTACTAAGTGTGTTTTATATAAATTATTCAGGATTGAATTCCAAAATGCAAGTATAAACAAAAATATAGATGTGGCAAAAGGTAAGGCATTCATGAGCATAAAATGTGTCTGAGTATTAGATATATGGAACAGAAAAATTTGTGATAATGCATAGTTTGTATATTACAACACTGTCATGCCATTTATCATATATTTATCATGTCCATATAAGACACAAAATAAAAATAGTCATATAAATTAGAATTTAAAATGACTCACTATTACTAACAAGTACTTGTCTAAATTATAATAAAATTAATTTCCTTATAAATTGAATTATTTAAGTGATCTTTTAAAGAAGCAAATCTTCCTCATTTGTCTCTCATTCCTACTGATTCCCTATAAAGTTATCTAGTCTTAAGATCACTAGATTTATAAAATGTGACTTTCTTTTGTCAGATATAAACCTCTTTCATAAATGCTATAATCTAAAGTTAATTAATAATAAATATTTTAAAGTTGAACTCACAAATTTACCTAGTGATTTTTTTAGGGAAAAACACCCAAAATATTAACATTTTTATAATTTAGCCACAAAATGGTGTACTGCGATGAACTAAGTAGACTGTCACTGAAATGATACTTTTGTCAATATTTCAGTGTAATCATTTTTATATCTTATATGGATTCCTAATGTGTTAGTAATAGAAACACATATTATATTAGAGATGTGGGTAACCATGTTTGTCATTTTTTATATGTTTAGGGAATCTATACTCTTTGTAAATCAGACCTAATCTTTACTTTGTAGTTTTGCAGAGTTACCTAGAGAATTAAGTGGACAAGTGACTTGCCCTGTATTACATGGACAAGTTGCAGAACTTGAAGCCTAGTCTTAATTAAAATTAAGACTTGGTCATTGTCCACTATACTTCTTTTGTACTCAAGATAAATGGGGAGATGATAAGAAAATCATTATAGGCTACTTCAGGATATTTTTTTTAAATTGACTGATTCATAAAAATAAAACTTGAAATATTTTTATAAGTAAAATGACCATTATACAAATTGGGAAAAAATGGGGAAAAGGAAGCAGGCAATACTGATTCTTAATCATCAGAAAGTCTCCTTTTTGTTAGAATAGTTTATATGAATTCAGTCAAAAAAGCTACTATTATTTTTTTTAATTTTAATATTATTTTATAATTATAACATTTTTTGACAGTACATATGCATGGGTAATTTTTTACAACATTATCCCTTGCACTTACTTCTATTCAGATTTTTTCCCTTCCTCCCCAACCCCCTCCCCCAGATGGCAAGCAGTCTTATATATGTTAAATATATTACAGTATATTCTAGATACAATATATGTGTGTAGAACCGAATTTTTTTTTGCACAGGAAGAATTGGATTCAGAAGGTAAAAATAACAGTTTACATTCATTTCCCAGTGTTCCTTTTCTGGATGTAGCTGGTTCTGTCCATCATTAATCAATTGGAATTGGATTAGCTCTTCTCTATGTTGAAGAAATCCACTTTCATCAGCATACATCCTCTTACAGTATCATTGTTGAAGTGTATAATGATCTTCTGGTTCTGCTCGTTTCACTCAGCATCAGTTGATGTAAGTCTCTCCAAGCCTCTCTGTATTTCTCCTGTTGGTCATTTCTTATAGAACAATAATATTCCATAACATTCATATACCATAATTTACCCAACCATTCTCCAATTGAGCCACTATGAAAAGGGCTGCCACAAACATTTTGGCAAATACAGGTCCCTTTCCCTTCTTTAGTATTTCCTTGGGATATAAGCCCAGTAGTAGTATGGCTGGGTCAAAGGGTATGCACATTTTGATAACTTTTTGGGCATAATTCCAGATTGCTCTCCAGAATAGTTGGATTCTTTCACAACTCCACCAACAATGCATCAGTGTCCCAGTTTTCCTACAGCCCCTCCAACATTAATCGATATTTGTTCCTGTCATCTTAGCCAATCTGACAGGTGTGTAATGATACCTCAGAGTTGTCTTAATTTGCATTTCTCTGATCAATAGTGATTTGGAACACTCTTTCATATGAGTGGAAATAGTTTTAATTTCATCATCTGAAAATTGTCTGTTCATATCCTTTGACCATTTATCAACTGGAGAATGGCTTGATTTCTTATAAATTAGAGTCAATTCTCTGTATATTTTGGAGATGAGGCCTTTATCAGAACCTTTAACTGTAAAATTTTTTCCTAATTTGTTACTTCCCTTCTAATCTTGTTTGCATTAGTTTTGTTTGTGCAGAAACTTTTTAATTTGGTGTAATCAAAATTTTCCATTTTGTGATCAATAATGGTCTCTAGTTCTCCCTTGGACACAAACTCCTTCCTCCTCCACAAGTCTGAGAGGTAAACCATCCCATGTTCCTCCAAAATATTTATGATTTCGTTCTTTATGTCTAAATCTTGGACCCATTTTGATCTTGCCTTAGTATGTGGTGTTAAATATGGGTCCATGCCTAGTTTCTGCCATACTAATTTCCAGTTTTCCCAGCAGTTTTTGTCAAATAATGAATTCTTATCCCAAAATTTAGGATCTTTGGGTTTGTCAAAGATTAGATTGCTATTTTTATTCACTATCTTGCCCTGTGAGCCTAACCTATGCCACTGATCAACTAGTCTATTTCTTAGCCAATACCAAATGGTTTTGGTGACTGTTGCTTTGTAATATAGAAAAAGCTACTATTATTCTATGCTATTCAATAATTATTTCTTTTTTTTTTCTTTTTTTTTTTATTATATATATATATATATATATTTTATAATATTATCCCTTGTATTCATTTTTCCAATTTACCCCCCCTCCCTCTATTCCCTCCCCCCGACGACAGGCAATACCATACATTTTACATGTGTTACAATATAGTCTAGGTACAATACATGTGTGCGAATATCATTTTCTTGTTGCACAATAAACATTAGAATCCGAAGGTACATGCAACCTGGGCAGACAGATATTAGTGCTAACAATTTTCATTCCCCTCCCAGTGTTTCTTCTCTGGGTGCAGCTACCTCTGTCCATCATTGATCAACTGGAAGTGAGTTGGATCTTCTTTATGTTGAAGATTTCCACTTCCATCAGAATACATCCTCATACAGTATTGTTGTTGAAGTGTACAGTGATCTTCTGGTTCTGCTCATTTCACTCAGCATCAGTTGATTTAAGTCTCTCCAGGCCTCTCTATATTCCTCCTGCTGGTCATTTCTTACCGAGCAATAATATTCCATAACCTTCATATACCACAATTTACCCAACCATTCTCCAACTGATGGACATCCATTCATCCTCCAGTTTCTAGCTACAACAAAAAGAGCTGCCACAAACATTTTGGCACATATATGTCTCTTTCCGCTCTTTAGTATTTCTTTGGGATATAATCCCAGTAGTAGCGCTGCTGGGTCAAAGGGTATGCACAGTTTGATAACTTTTTGGGCATAATTCCAGATTGCTCTCCAGAATGGCTGGATTCTTTCACAACTCCACCAGCAATGTATTAGTGTCCCAGTTTCCCCACATCCCCTCCAACATTTGTCATTATTTGTTCCTGTCATCTTAGCCAATCTGACAGGTGTGTAGTGGTATCTCAGAGTGGTCTTAATTTGCATTTCTCTGATCAGTAGTGATTTGGAACACTCTTTCATGTGAGTGGATATAGTTTCAATTTCTTCCTCTAAGAATTGTCTGTTCATATCCTTTGACCATTTATCAATTGGAGAATGGTTCGGTTTCTTATAAATTAGGGTCAGTTCTCTATATATTTTGGAAATGAGACCTTTGTCAGAACCTTTGTTTTTAAAAATATTTTCCCAATTTGTTACTTCCCTTCTAATCTTGTTTGCATTAGTATTATTTGTACAGAAACTTTTTAGTTTGATGTAATCAAAATCTTCTATTTTGTGATCAATAATGATCTCTAGTTCTCCTCTGGTCATAAATTCCTTCCTCCTCCACAAGTCTGAGAGGTAGATTATCCTCTGTTCCTCTAATCTATTTATTATCTCCCTTTTTATGCCTAAATCATGGACCCATTTTGATCTTATCTTGGTATATGGTGTTAAGTGTGGATCCATATCTAATTTCTGCCATACTAATTTCCAGTTTTCCCAACAGTTTTTTCCGAATAATGAATTTTTATCCCTAATGTTGGAATCTTTGGGTTTGTCAAAGATTAGATTGCTATAGATGTACCCTTTTTTGTCCTTTGTATCTAATCTGTTCCACTGATCTACCGGTCTATTTCGTAGCCAATACCAAATGGTTTTGGTGACTGCTGCTATATAATATAGCTTTAGATCAGGTACACTTAGACCACCTTCCTCTGAGTTTTTTTTCATTAGTTCCCTTGCAATTCTTGACCTTTTATTCTTCCATATGAATTTTGTTGTTATTTTTTCTAGGTCATTAAAATAGTTTCTTGGGAGTCTGATTGGTATAGCACTAAATAAATAGATTAGTTTGGGGAGTATTGTCATCTTTATTATATTCGCTCGGCCTATCCAAGAGCACTGAATGTCTTTCCAATTATTTAAATCTGATTTTATTTTTGTGGCAAGTGTTTTGTAATTTTTCTCATATAATTCCTGACTTTTCTTTGGTAGATGGATTCCCAAATATTTTATACTCTCAACATTTGTTTGGAATGGAATTTCTCTTTGTATCTCTTGCTGTTGCATTTTGTTAGTGATATATAAAAATGCCGAGGATTTATGTGGATTTATTTTGTATCCTGCCACTTTGCTGAAATTTTGAATTATTTCTAGTAGCTTTTTAGCAGAGTCTTTGGGGTTCTCTAAGTATACCATCATGTCATCTGCAAAAAGTGATAGTTTGATTTCCTCATTTCCTACTCTAATTCCTTGAATCTCTTTCTCGGCTCTTATTGCCGAGGCTAGCGTTTCTAGTACTATATTGAATAGTAATGGTGATAGTGGGCAACCTTGTTTCACTCCTGATCTTACTGGGAAAGGTTGCAGTTTATTTCTATTGCATATTATGCTTACTGACGGTCTTAAATATATACTCCTGATTATTCTAAGGAATAATCCATTTATTCCTATACTCTCAAGAGTTTTTAGTAGGAATGGATGTTGGATTTTGTCAAATGCTTTTTCTGCATCTATTGAGATGATCATATGGTTCTTATTAATTTGATTATTAATATGGTCAATTATATTAATAGTTTTCCTAATATTAAACCAGCCCTGCATTCCTGGAATAAATCCTACTTGATCATAGTGTATTATCTTGGAGATGATTTTCTGAAGTCTTTTTGCTAATATCTTATTTAAGATTTTAGCATCAATATTCATTAAGGAGATTGGTCTATAATTTTCTTTCTCAGTTTTCGATCTACCAGGTTTAGGTATCAGTACCATGTCTGTGTCATAAAAGGAGTTTGGTAGGACTCCTTCATCCCCTATTTTCTCAAATAATTTATATAACATTGGGGCTAATTGTTCTTTAAATGTTTGGTAGAATTCACATGTGAATCCATCTGGCCCTGGGGATTTTTTCCTGGGGAGTTGATTAATAGCTTGTTCTATTTCTTTTTCTGAAATGGGACTATTTAAGCAATTTATCTCCTCCTCTGTTAATCTAGGGAGCCTATATTTTTGGAGAAAGTCATCCATTTCACTTAAGTTATCAAATTTATTGGCATAAAGTTGGGCAAAGTAACTCCTTATTATTTCTCTAATTTCCTCTTCATTGGTGGAAAGATCCCCCTTTTCATTTGTAAGACTATCAATTTGATTTTCCTCTTTCTTTTTTTTGATCAAATTTACCAAAGGTTTATCTATTTTATTGGCTTTTTCATAAAACCAACTCTTGGTTTTATTTATTAATTCAATAGTTTTTTTACTTTCAATTTTATTGATTTCTCCTTTTAATTTTTGTATTTCGAGTTTAATTTTTGGTTGGGGGTTTATAATTTGGTCTTTTTCTAGCCTTTTAAGTTGTAAGCCCAATTCGTTAATCTTCTCTTTCTCAATAATTATTTCCATCATTATTGTCTTGATTGTCTTGAAATAAATTTTGCTATTTTGGGATTCACACTATACAAATAAGATGCAATTACCCTATAAGCTTTTGACCTAGTAGCATGAAAAATGACATATGTCAAAGTACCCAGAAATAAATGAACAACCTCTCAAATATTAGCCTTGCAGATCAAAACCTATAATGTGACAGCAAAATTATACTCCTGGTTATGGCATTATATTCTCCAAAATTTCCTAGCTCATTAGTAGTTCTATGCCTAATAAACTTGGGAGTGAGAAATCAAACTGACTTTCCTAAGCAAGAACCTTCTTTCTCTGTTAAATTTTCTGATTGACTTTAATCAGAAATTGTTTATGATATTTGAGCTGACCTAGGAACTATCCTGATGTCAGAGTTGTCTAAGAGATCCCTAAAGCAGTAACCCCCAAATCCCATACCATCATGGATTCTTCATTACTACTGTGCTTAATGACTATTGTGTCCAAAGCTTTAGTGATATTTGATGTTATATCCCTTCCTTATATCTTCCCAGTTCCATTGTGGGCACTAATAACTTTTCAAGGGTGAAGGGATATGATTGGAAATGCTTACTCCAGTACCATGGTGATAAAGTCTTCGAAGACCTACTGTGTTTTGGCAAATTTAATCCTTGCTCCTTTGACTATCCATTTCTCTCACTTTCTTAAGGGTCTCCAGTTAAACAATATAGCCTTTTCTTGGGCCTTTCCTTAAACTTCCCAGTTAAAAGAATACCACCCCCTTCAAATTTGAATGGGTTATCAAATTCTATTGTGAAACTGTTTTGGTTTTAGTAATCAACTCAGATATGTTGTTCATCTATCAAGCATAAAATCACACTGAAGGCCCAGAGATTTACCAGAATCACAAAATCTTAGATTTAATATAAGAATAATAATTATTATAATAACTAATCAGAATTACATGCATGCATACATGCTCTTATTATTTGAAATAAAATCACCAGAACAAAGTTTACCTATCTTAAAAATGTGATATATAGATTAGATTGACTTAGGAGGAACTTCCATATTTTCATTGATGATATTATGGTTTTCTCTTATCTGGAATTTAAAATTTTAGTTGGAATTTCCTTTTATTCTTTTCAGCCAAAACTTCATTTGTTCTGTCATGTACAATAGAAATAAATAAAAAGCTGAATACGTTGTTTTTTTTTTTTCATTTATGAGTCACGTTTTCCCATGAAAACTGAGTGGTAATTCCATTTATTTCTCTGAGTCTTTTTCTTCATATAACTAAATATATAATTTTCATTTATATTCATCATAGACTTAGTTCTTTATAGGACCATACAATTCTATTCTATCACTTTCTAATATATTTTAATTTTTTTTTCACATTTTTATATATACATGTAAAAGAATAGTGAATCTCTGATCATTTGTATTCCTTCATTCCTTCCATATGCCTTAATACTTGATAGTTACCAAAAAGAAAAAGGATGATAACAAAAGTAAGAAGATGATGGTATTTTAATAACAATTCAAATAAATTGTAAATCTATGTCTGTACCTTGTGTTTTCTTACAAAAATATTATTTCTCTGATGGAATTGCAAAGGAGATTAGGGCTGATTTAACCACATCCTTAAAAGCCATTAAATAATGAAGTCTTCTAGTCCTATGGACAATCTCAATGCAGTTTGAGAGTTCAGGCAAGTCAAATCCAGGAGTAGTTTGGTACTAAATTTTCACTAGCCTATCCTAGAGGGCAGTGAGAAAGTAGGGAGAAGAAATTTGTTCTTTCAACTCAATAGGTTATAGCATCTAAAAGAGGAACTAGTCACCAAAATAGATAACTTTTTAACTAGTAATTCAAGAGTCAAATTGAAACAATTCAAAGCCCAATTGGGGAAGTAAAGGCACAACTTCTAATAAAACTTGAACACAGAGAGGCAATAAATGAAGGAAGGAAGCAATTTCCAAAAACTTGATCTCATGCATGCTTAGGATAGGTTTACTTTCTGGCATAGACAAAACACTGATGTGCATATACAACACAATGCTTGGGAGTTTAGCAGAGTAAATTACCTAGGAAAAATACAGCATACATGGGAATTTGTGTATTACCAGATTTAAGTGTGCATTATTTTGTAATTACTTTTCTTATTAAGAGCTATATTTTTTTTTCATTTAAGCCAATTGTGCTTATTTTGTGACTTAATAGGTCACATACTATTAACGACAGATTTAAAAAAAATCTGGGGGGGGGGCAAGCCTAGACTCAAATGGATCTCTTGAAACTGTACATTGTGAAAACACAATGTACAGACTTGATCCTTGAGTGTGAGTAATATCTAAGAGAACACTAGGGAAAGAAGTCAAGATGATGGAGAGTAAAGAGTACTTTGTTTCAACAGCTCTTCCTGCATTCCCACAGGTTAAGCCTCTGAACAGATTTCGGAGTGACAGAACAGATAAACATTTACAATGTAACAAATTTCCTGTAAAAAAAAAATCTTCAAGAAAGGTATATTTCAATTGGGCAGTGTGGGATAGGGTCCAGCAAAAGCACAGCTCAGGGAAACCCAGAGCAGAGAAACCCCAAACAAGGAATCTAGTTGCAGGATTTTAGCTAAAATATAGCAGTATTGGCTACTCTTTTCTGGTTCAGAAAACTGTCTATTTTATCTCTTATCATTGCTCTATATATTTCTTTTTGGTTAAGAACATATCTCATCTCAGACTTCCGGCCAAGATGGTGGCATGGAGGCAGACAGCTGCTTGAGCTCTGAGTTTTCTCTCAGAACTTACTTCATGACAAGCCTCAGAGTTAATGAGTGACCAGAAAAGAAATCCACAAATATTCATCAAGAGAAGACATCCTTGAAATTCGCCAGAAGAGGTCTGTGTTTGCTTGGGGGAGGGTCAATCAGACTGGGCGCAGACTGAGGGCAGGCAAGTCAGAGCAAGACAGGCAGCTTACACAGCACAGACCTGAGGGGGAGGGGTACAATCTCTGCCATTTCTGCGAAGGGTTTTACCCCATTGTGGATACTCCATCTTGGCAGCAAGCCAGGAACAGCAGAGAAGGTGTAAACACCAGAGGTGAAGATTAAAACCCGGAAAGCTAGCTTCTCTCAGAACCGGCCACCCCCAACCCCCACCTGGACTGACTCAGTGCTTTCTCAGAGCCTCAGAGCACAGGCTCAGAGCAGCCATCAGCCCAGCCATTGCTGTCCTATTAGTGCCTCCCTGCTCCCCTCCCCCCCAATCTGTAGAGGAAGCTTCTGTAAGGAGAGAAAGCAGACTTCAAACACTGAGGAGACTAAAAACAGACTGTCCCCAGAGGAATCCCCTAAGGGGGAATATGAGCTGCTTCTCAATACAAAAGAATCTCATAGAGGAAATCAAAAAGGCTCTCACAAGAGAGCTAGAAGAGAAATGGGAAAAGGAAAGGGAAGCTTGGCAAGAGAGCCTGGAGAAGTCATCTCACACATTTAAAGACAGAGTGGATAAAGAAATCAAATCATTGAGAAACAAGATTAGTGAGCTGGAAAAGGTAAACAACTCCAAGGAAAACAGGATTAGTGAACTGGAAAAAGAAAACAGCTCTCTAAAAAATAAAAAATTCCATAGAAGATAAAAACACAATTGGACAATTACAAAGAGATATAAAAAAAGTGAGTGAAGAAAATACATCATTGAAAATTAGGCATGAACAAGTAGAAATGAATGACTCAAGGAGAAACCAAGAGGTAGTCAAGCAAAACCAGAGAAATGAAACAATTGAAAAGAATGTCAAGTGCCTTATTAGAAAGACAACAGACCTGGAAAACAGATCCAGGAGAGACAATTTAAGAATAATCGGACTCCCTGAAAAATGTGAGGGAAAGAAAGAACTTGGACACTATTTTTGAGGAAATTATCAAAGAGAACTGCCCAGATGTTTTGGTAACAGAGGGTAAAATAGACATTGAAAAAATTCATCGATCACCTACTGAAAGGGACCCTAAAATCAAAACGCCAAGAAATATAGTGGCCAAGTTCAAGGACCATCAGACAAAGGAAAAAATACTGGAAGCTGCAAGAAAAAAGAAATTCAGATATGGAGGAGCCACAATAAGGATAACCCAGGAACTAGCAGCGTCCACATTAAAAGAACGCAGGGCCTGGAACATGATATTCTGAAAGGCTAAGGAACTTGGTATGCAGCCAAGAATAACTTACCCAGCAAAAATGAGCATCCTTTTGCAGGGAAGAAGATGGACATTTAATGAAATAAATGAATTCCATCTATTCTTGATGAAAAAACCAGACCTACATAAAATGTTTGATCTTCAAATATAGAGCACAAGAGATTTCTAAAAGGGTAAAAAGAAATCTTGAGAACTATACTTCTGTTATAAAAATATGTAAAGAACATATGTATAATTTCTCCTGGAAACTAGAGGTAGAAAGGAAATTATATCATAAAAAAGTGTAAAGTGATGGTACTACATCTCATGAAGAGGCAAAGGTAACCTATTATATCTGAGAGAAAGAAAGGAGGGAGATGAACATAGTGTGTATCAATAGACATATTCGATTTATAGTGAAACTTCTTCCACTTCATTGAAAAGTGAGAGGGAAGGAGTAAGGTAAGGGGAAGGGAATACAGAAATTGTGAGGAAAAGGGGTAAAATAAGGGGGGGAACTTTAAGGTGGTGGAGGGATACTAAAAAGGGAGGGCTGTGAAAAGCAAGTGGTGTTCACAAGTTTAATACTGGGTAGGGGGGTAAGAGGGAAGGAAAGGAGAAAAGCATAAGCAGGGGTTAACAGATGGCAAGCAATATAAAATTAGTCATTCTAACCATAAATGTGAATGAAGTAAACTCCCTCATAAAGAGGAAACAGTTAGCAGACTGGATTAAAAGTCAGAATCCTACTATATGTTGTTTACAGGAAACACACCTGAAACAGGCTGATACATTCAAACTAAAAGTAAAAGGGTGGAGCAGAATCTATTATGCTTCAGGCAAAACCAAAAAAGGGAGGGCCAATGAATTGGGCTTACAACTAAAATTGCTAGAAAAGGAACAAATTAAAAACCACCAGACAAATACAAAACTTGAAATTCAAAAAAGAAAAGGTGAGATTAATAAAATTGAAAGTAAAAACAAACAAACAAACAAATAAACAAACAAAAAAAACCTATTGAATTAATTAATAAAACTAAGAGTTGGTTTTATAAAAAAACCAACAAAATAGACAAACCCTTAGTAAATCTGATTTAATAAAGGAAAGAGGAAAAGCAAATTGTTAGTCTTGAAAATGAAATAGGAGAACTCACCACTTATGAAGAAGAAATTAGAACAAGAGTTAGGAGCTACTTTGCTCAACTTTACACACTTTCCACAAAAATACAATCAAATTTAAATAACTGGAAAGACATTCAGTGCTCTTGGATAAGCTGAGTGAATGTAATTAAGATGACAATACTCCCTAAACTAATCTATGTATTTAGTGCTATACCAATCAGACTCCCAAGAAACTATTTTAATGACCTAGAAAAAATAATAACAGAATTCATATGGAACAAAAAATTCGAGAATTTCAAGGTACATAGTGAAAAAAAAGTTAAATGAAGGTGGTCTAGCTGTACCTGATCTAGAACTATATTATAAAACAACAGTCACCAAAACCATTTGGTATTGGCTAAGAAATAGACAAGTTGATCAGTGGCATAGGTTAGGTTCACAGGGCAAGATAGTGAATAAAAATAGCAATCAACTGTTTGAAAAGCTCAAAGATCCCAACTTTTGGGATAAGAATTCATTATTTGACAAAAACTGCTGGGAAACCTGGAAATTAGTATGGCAGAAACTAGGCATGGACCCATATTTAACACCACATACTAAGGCAAGATCAAAATGGGTCCAAGATTTAGGCATAAAGAACAAAATCATAAATAAATTGGAGGCACATGGGATGGTTTACCTCTCGGACCTGTGGAGGAGTTTGTGTCCAAGGGAGAACTAGAGACCATTATTGATCACAAAATGGAAAATTTTGATTACACCAAATTAAAAAGTTTCTGCACAAACAAAACTAATGCAAACAAGATTAGAAGGGAAGTAACAAATTGGGAAAACATTTTTACAGTTAAAGGTTCTGATAAAGGCCTTATCTCCAAAATATACAGAGAATTGACTTTAATTTATAGGAAATCAAGCCATTCTCCAATTGACAAATGGTCAAAGGATATGAACAATTTTCAGATGATGAAATTAAAACTATTTCCACTCATATGAAAGAGTGTTCCAAATCACTATTGATCAGAAAAATGCAAATTAAGACAACTCTGAGATGTCATTACACACCTGTCAGATTGCCTAAGATGACAGGAACAAATATCGATGAATGTTGGAGGGGCCGTGGGAAAACTGGGTCACTGATGCATTGTTGGTGAAGTTGTGAAAGAATCCAACCATTCTGGAGAGCAATCTGGAATTATGCCCAAAAAGTTAACAAAATGTGCATACCCTTTGACCCAGCCATACTACTCCTGGGCTTATATCCCAAGGAAATACTAAAAAAGGGAAAGTGTAGCGTGCTGTCGTCTCCATAAACTGCTGATCGCTCTCTGGGAAGAGATCTGCTGTGTCAACTCATATCTCTCAAACAGATTCTTCTTCCTGTAGAGAACTGTTGTCTCCAGGCAGTTGCCCTTAACTCTTGTCCAGAGAAGTGACTTCCCTTCCTGCAGAGAGCCCCATCAAGCCTGATGTAGTGCAGAGACTTCTCCTATCTCTGGAGTGCTGTCCTCTTTTATCCACCCAGAGCATGGGTGTGGGATAATGCAAGGGCTTCTGGGAAGAACCACTTCAACAGTGAGCTTGCTCCTCCCAAACACGCAAGCTCTTCCTTAGGAATTCACAAGTCAAACTACCAGGAAAGGCTGTAACTAGAGAACTGTTAAGTACAGACTTAGCACTTAGTAAGAACCTAATATCTCATTATCTCATTAGCACTTAGTAAGAACCTAACATCTCCCCCTTTCTTTTGATTTAGAACATAGGGTAGTCATGACCTTGAAACATAAATCCATCAATATGGGAGGCATTACACATAATTACATAGATTACATAAGCACATAATAACATAATACATGCTAGAAGTATATAACAAATAACATGATCAAATAATCATAAATTGAAAATTTATAAATGTCCATAAGTCCATTGTCCATTAGTCTCATCTTGTGTTAGGGAAGTCCAATGATTCCTGCTGGTTTTTAAAGTTCTTTAATAGTCTTCTTATTAGCCATGCTCTTTCAGTGTCAGATATTTCTTAGATTTGTTCCTTTGTTTTGAGGACTTTCTCTTTTTCTGTCTCTCTCTGATGGACAAGGTGAATATGACTCGTTGGCACCCATCTGATTCCTTCTCCTGCTGAAGAAATACAAGCAAACCCTCTCCCCCAGGCAGTTAACCTATCTGGTCCCTTCCATTCATCACTTTCTGGACCTCTCCACATCACCTGGCGATTATCTAAGGACAGTGGAGCTGCTTGCACTGGACACTGCCCTTCTGGTGGGTTATAAAACCTGTCTGCTGGAGCCAGTGCATCTTTGTCAAAAATTAGAAAGTTAATGGTATAGAGTACTAAATTTAGAAGTTCTCTAGGGTTACCCGTGGCTCCCCCTTTCTTTTGTTTTTGGAGGAGTGTCTTAATATCTCTATTTCTTCTCTCTACTATTGCCTGCCCTTGAGGATTAAAGGGTATGCCCGTGGTATGTAAAATCTTATACTGTGCACAAAAGTGTGTAAAATGTTTGGACGTATATGCAGGTCCATGGTCTGTTTTTATTGCTTGTGGCACACCCATAATTGCAAATGCTTGTATAAGGAATTCAGTGACCACTTGGGTTGTCTCTTGCTGCTGGCATTGCAAATGTGAATCCTGAAAAGGTGTCTACCACGACATGAATAAAAGATAGACAACCAAAAGATTTATACTGGGTCACATCCATTTGCCAGATTTCATTGGGTCTCAAACCACGATGATTCTTCCCTGGAGGGAGTGTAGGAGGGTGGGAAGGAAGACAAGCTTTACAGCTTTTAACTATGCTCCTAGCTTCCTCTCTTGTGATTCCAAATTGTTAAAGTAAAGCTCGAGCAGCCTGATGATATTTAGAATAAGATTCTTGTGCTTCCTGAAATAAAGGACTACTGGCTAACATGGTTAGAAGGCTATATGCCTTTGAATTTCCATCAAAAATAGGACCTGGAAGTCCACCATGTGAGTGGACATGCAAGATATAAATCTTGCCTGGATGTTTTCTCACTTGCTCTTGAAGTTCCTTAAAGAGCTGATAAATATTAGAGGCTGCAAATTTTATTTGGGCTGTGGCAATTCTTTGTACTACACCTACTAAATAGGCTGAATCAGTAATTATATTTACGTCTCCTGGGTGATAAATAAGAGCTAGCATGATAGCAAATAATTCATTCTGTTGAGTGGACTGGAAAGGAGTCCTGACTACTCTCTTTATGGTTAAATCATGAGAGTATACAGCACAAATATTTTCTTTGGAGGTGTCTGTAAAGATTGTTGGTCCTTTAAGAGGAACCTTAGAAACCTTTTCTTCAAAGATCCATCGCCAATTATGTAGTAGCCGGGTTATCTTAAATGGAGATCCATGTGCAAAATTTGGAGCGGTGGCCAATAAAATTTGCCCTTCTGGGATGGTCTCACAGCATACATTAATTTGTGCATTAGTATAGAATGTGTATATTTTTTCAGGACTTATTCCAGATAATTGTGTTACTCTTAATTGCTTTTAATAAAATCTTAGCCACAAGCACTGGGTAAGGAGTAAGGCTTTGTTCTGGTCGTGCTGGGAGGTTCACCCACTCAATCACACTGTCTCCTTGATGAAGGACTGCTGTGGGTGCCCTTTTTGTGGCAAAAACTGATATTTTCAAGGGTTTTTGAGTGACTCTTTGAACTACATTGGATAAAGCCAGTTCAACTTCTCTCAAAGCCTCTTGTGTTTCTTTTGTAAGCTGGCGTGGTGAATTTAAAGCACTGTCTCCCCTTAAAATGTCATATAGAGGTTGTAGTTGATTGGTAGTTAAGCCTAACACTGGATGCATCCATTGGATATCTCCTATTAATTTTTGAAAGTCATTTAAGGTATTCAACTTCTCTGTTCTTTAAGAAAGCTTTTGTACTGTGAGTGTCTTAGGATATACTTCATATCCTAAATATTGAAAAGGAACAAGCATCTCTTTGAATTTTTTCTGTAGCTATATGAAGTTTGTAGTACTTTAGTGTTTCCATGGTCTTTTGTAGACATGCTCCTAACATTTGTTCCTCAGGTGCACATCCCAAAATATCATCCATATAATATATCAATATTACTTTTGGAAAGGCTTTTCTTACTGGAGCAAGAGCAGCAGCAACATACATTTTGCACATAGTAGGGCTGTTTTTCATTCCCTGTGGCAAAACTGTCCATTCATATCTTTTATAAGGCTCAGCCAAATTAACACTAGGCACTGAAAAAGCAAATCTTTTCATATACTCCTTATCTAGAGGGATAGAATAGAAACAATCCTTAATGTCTATAACTCATAGGGGCCATTCTCTTGGCAACTGAGTAGGAGATGGAAGTCCAGGTTGAAGAGTTCCCATAGTTTCCATCTGTTCATTTACTCTTCTTATGTCAGTTAACATCCTCCATTTCCCAGATTTCTTTTTCACCACAAATACTGGGGAATTCCAAAGACTTAGAGAAGGCTGTAAGTGTCCTTGGTCAAGTTGTTCGTTCACTATGTCTAATAAGGCCTGAATTTTATCACTTCTTAAGGGCCACTGTCCTACCCATACTTGTTGTTCAGTCTTCCACTGAATAGGAACTGGTGAAAGTGCAGATAGGCCTTCAACAGCAGCCTTGCCTAAAAAGCCGAAGTGCTTATTTGTAATCCGAACTGCTGTAAAATGTCTCTTCCCCACCGATTGATGGGGATTTTTTCAACCACAAAAGTAGTAAAAACTCCTGTTTATCCTTCAAATATCCATCTCAAAGGCCTATCACTAACTTCTGCTGCTATTGATCCTCCCACCTCAGACATGTAGGTGTCTGCTTTAATCTTTGGCCAGTGACCAGGCCAATTGGCACCTCTAATAACTACAATCTGCTCCCGTGTGTACCAATCCTTCAAATGGTTCCATTTATATCAATAGTAAGCATAGGTCGGTCAGCTGTCACAGCTGCTGTCCAATATATTCCTGGATTTTGTTCATTGGAGTCAGAATCTAGGCGACTATCACCAGGTTGCTTATTAGGGGTACTTAACAATAAGCCTGATGCTACTACTTCTCCTGGTTGATAAATCACACGTTGTCTGCCTGTGTTAGTGACTGGGATATTAGTTACACGTTCTCCAGTTCCACACATCAGTGTATGGATGGACACTGTTTTGTAGGCCCTCTCAGAAGGTGAAATGGTCAAGCCTACTGTGCCTGGAGGCAAAGGATCAATAGGCTCAACAGGAACAGATTTCACTTCTCCAGGGAGTATCTCAGTAGTCTCTACTGCACACAACTCTATTTTTCCTAATTTTAATCCCTTTCTTCCATCTGATTGCCTTTTGGCTGATTGATCATGTCTTAAAATTCTCTGGATGTAACCTCGGCTGCCATCGTGCCCCACTTGGGGGGCTGAAGCTGGGCCCCGCCTCTCATTTCCCTGGGTCAATATACATTCAGAGGCGCAGTGGAGGCCCTTGTGACATTTTGGACATGGAGTTTTAGTTCTTCTCTCACCCTGTCTTCTCACTGTATCTCCATATCTACACTGAGCTCTTAGATGCCCATTTTTTCCACATTGAAAACATCGCTGAGTTTCTCTAGAAGTCCCTTGCCAGGAGGGACCCTGTCTTTCCACATTCATCATACTCTGGGTGTAAAAAGCATTTGTTCCCACTGTGTAACATCATCTTATGATTTCCTCTAGAGGAGCATCTTTGTCTAATCCCCATATAATTCTTTTGCAAATCTCATTGGCATTTTCCTTAGCCAGATGTCTGGTCATTATTTCTGTAGCTGCATTTTCTCCAATAGTTCTTTTGACAGCAGTTTGCAAATGTCCCACAAAATCTGCAAAAGGTTCATTGGGACCTTGCTGTATTTTAGTGAAAGCCTCTCCCTGATCTTTCTGTCCAGGGAGGACACCCCAAGCTTTTATTGCAGCCTTAGCAATTTGCTCATATATTGTCATGGTATAATTAATCTGTTCTGAATTCTCTCCATACTGACCTTCACCAGCTAAATGCTCAAAAGTGAATTGTGTGTTTACTCTTATTTCCAAATTGCATCTGACTTGAATTTTACATAATTCATGAAATTCCGCAAGCCATAGCAAATTTTCTCTAGGTTCCAGGCATGTCCTTGCTATGGATTTCCAATCATTTGGGGTTAGGACTTCATAACAAACCATCTAGTAACATTTTGACATTAGCTGATGTAGCCCCATAAAAGGTACACCTTTTTTTCAAATCTTTAATTTTATTGAAATCTAAAGGTGCATATTTTCTCCTTTTATGGCCTACAGAATCAATATCTTCAATCACAGGATATGCATGTACAAAATCACTTATATCCTGCCCTTCTCTCTTAGCTTTAACAAATGCTTTTTCTAATCTTGTCATAGGCTTAGGCTGCTTCACAGGCATTCTGTTTGTGTTTCTGCCTCTTCCCCTCCTCCTTCTTGCTCCATCCCTGAAGGGTTAATTGAGGGAGGATATGGAAGGTGCTCCTGTTGCTCAGAATTGTACTTAACTTCATTGTTATCTGATTCATCCTTTTCACCTAGTTTAGTTGACACTTCCCCATTTTCCTCCTTCATCTCTTCCTTTAGAATAACATTGTTTAAAGCCATTTGGATTAAATTGTATATATGAATTGTATCTTTGGAAATTGAGTTTGGCCTGGAATTGTAGTGTTCCTAATTGCTTTCCTACTAATTCCCATTCATCTGGATCCAATTTTTCTTCCAGCTAAAAACAAGGACATATGACCTTCACAGTTTTTAAAAGTTCAGTAATCTCCTCCAAAATTATAATCAATCCTTGGCTTTTCATAATCTTGATGATGATCTCTAAACATTTTCCTTGAACAGAAGGTGTTTGCCCTATTTCACTATAAGAGATTGCTGGTTTAGCCCTTAACAAGTTAAGTTCCTTATTTATCTATTAGCATGCTCACTTAATCTTTAACAAAGTTTCCTCTTTACTCACGGTTCTGGGTCAGAGAGACTGAGATCTGGATGGGAGGCTTTTCCACTGGAATCAGGACCATGTCTGTTCCTATCTGGGAGCCAAATTGCATAGGTCTGGGCTAGCTCCTCTGAAGGGCTCAGAATGAGTCCTTGTCAGGATAAGCAAAAGTCCTTGCCCCATGTGTGGATGTCAATTGTAACAAGCTGTTGTCTCCAGAAGCTGCTGATCGCTCTCTGGGAAGAGATCTGCTGTGTCAACTCAAATCTTTCGGACAGATTCTTCTTCCTGTAGAGAACCGTTGTTTCCAGGCAGTTGCCCTTAACTCTTGTCCAGAGAAGTGACTTCCCTTCCTGCAGAGAGCCCCATCAAGCCTGATGTAGTGCAGAGACTTCTCCTATCTCTGGAGTGCTGTCCTCTTTTATCCTCCCAGAGAATGGGCATGGGATAATGCAAGCAAGGGCTTCTGGGAAGAACCACTTCCAAAATGAGCTTGCTCCTCCCAAACACGCTAGCTCTTCCTTAGGAATTCACAAGTCAAACTACCAGGAAAGGCTGGAACTAGAGAACTTTAAGTACTGACTTAGCACTTAGTAAGAACCTAATATCTCATTATCTCATTAGCACTTAGTAAGAACCTAACAGGAAAGGGACCTGTATGTGCCAAAATGTTTGTGGCAGCCATTTTCATAGTGGCTAGAAACTGGAAAATGAACGGATGCCCTTCAATTGGAGAATGGTTGGGTAAATTATGGTATATGAATGTTATGGAATATTATTGCACTGTAAGAAATGACCAGCAGGATGAATACAGAGAGGCTTGGAGATATTTACATGAACTGATGCTGAGTGACATGAGCAGAACTAGGAGACCATTATACACTTCAACAACTATACTGTATGAGGATTACAACAAAGAGAAGATCTAATTCAGTTCCAGTTGATCAATTATAGACAAAATCAGCTATACCCAGAGAAGGAACACTGGGAATTGAGTGTAAACTGTTTGCACTATTGTCTTTCTACCCAGGTTACTTTTATCTTCTAAATCCAATTCTTACCTTGTAACAAGAAACCCAGTTTTACACACATATATTATATCTAGGATATATTATAACACATGTAACATGTATGTGATTCTGTCATCTAGGGGAAGGGGAAGAGAGAGGGAGGGGGAAATTCAGAAAAGAAGTGAGTACAAGGGATAATGTTGTAAAAAAAATTACCCATGTATATGTAATGTCAAAAAAATTATAATTATAAAATTAATAAAAAAAGAAAAAAAAAGAAATAATTCACACCTTTAATAAAGTTGCAGGATACAAAATAAACCCACAAACCCACATAAATCATCAGCATTCTTATATTACGTTGTAAAGGTCCTGTTGTCTCTCAGTTGTAATCCTTTTCTGGGAGGAGGTTTTTTTTTTTTTTTTTTTTTTTTTTTTTTTTTTTTTTTTTTTTTTCTATATAATCTTTTCCTCTGTGAGCAAATTTCTTGAGAGGCTTCTGGAGCCTCCAGCCAGAGTGAAGGTAGAATCTCGAATCCTCTTCTTCTTGAATCCTGGCTCTGAATCTCCTCCAGCTCTTGTCCTTCCCCAATCCAGACTCTATCCATACTCTCTCTTTCCAGACTTCCTTCTAAACTCAATCCCAGTCAGACTAGACCCCTGAGACCCAATGTTGCCCTCTTTTATCCTAGCAGAGATTGGGCTAGTGAGAACTCAACGGGGCTTGTAAGAACTCCTACAGCCAATGAACTTACTCCTTTTAAAGGTGTAAACTCCTTTTTAGAAGTCTAAAGGTGTAAACTCCCCCTAAAGGCCCCAACCAAAGGTGTGAATTCTGAGCTAAAGAATTACCCAGACAACCTGAGTTATCACCTTGTAATCCTAATAATATGTCACTAAAAAAATCCAACAGTTAGAGTTACAAAGAGAAATTCCATTTAAAGTAACTACCAATAATATAAAATATTTAGGAATCTATCTTCCAAGGGAAAATCAGAAACTATATGAGCAAAACTACAAAACACTTTCCCCACAAATTAAGTCTGATCTAACCAATTGGAAAAATATTAAATTTTATTGGATAGGGTGAGCAAATATAATAAAGATGACAATAATGCCTGAACTAATCTATTTATTTAGCACTATACCAATCAGACTCCCCAAAAAACTATTTTAATGAGCCAGAAAAAATAACAGTAAAGTTCATATTGAATAACAAAAGGTCAACCTTCCATCTGCGGGGAGGGAGAAGGAGGGGAAAAATTGGAACAAAAGCTTTGGCAAATGTCAATGCTGTTAAATTACCCATGCATATATCTGGTAAATAAAAACTATTAAAACAAAACTAAAATAAAATAAAACAAAACAAAAAAAATAGAAATTATCACAGATTACATGAAAGCACAAACATTATTATTCTCTGGCTCATTTTCAGAGTATACACACTAGTTTCCTTCTATTAGAATACCAGGAGGGCAAAAATACTTTCACTATAGTAGAAATATTAGTTAGTCCATGAAACATTTTAAAAAATGCCTTCCTACTCTAAATAGTGCAGCAAATGTAACACCTAAATATCTTTTAATTCCTTATGACTCAAATGTGAAAAATTAATATTTCCATATTAACATGTCCATGCCTGGGTCTACTGATTCACCCCAAGAGTAAGAAATGAGTCTTTTTTTTATCTTGGCTTTTCTTTCCTTTCCTTTTCTTTTCTTCCTTTGTCTTTTCTTTTTTTTAATCATTCCTCGAAGCTTAAAAATTACTTTTATTAAAGTTCCTGGGATTCAGGCTTCTGCTGAAATTACATGTCAGGTGACTTTCAAAGCAACAATGATGGAACTTAGCTGACTTTTTTCCCATTTGCCAATACCAAGGCAGAAAGTCAACTTAATATGCAAGTAAGTGTATCTCTCTCAAAATATCATGCATTGCCAATTCTTCAAGTTTTCAGTTCTGTGAAAGTTCTGTAGTATATACTAAAGGCCTGGCTCAGTATCCAATGAAGAATGTTGGAGATGGCAGACTTGAATGTGTATCTTGTGCAGTATACACAATCTTGTCTGTCACTTTAACAAAAACCATATTTATTCTCTGCAAAATAATCGTGCACCTTTGCATATCACCACTAGAGAAAAGTACTTTCATTCCATCATGACATATCAAAATTTTCATATTCTTTGACATGTTACAGAGGAATCAAAGGGCTACATAGAGACTGCAGGGATGGAATGATCTTTGACAGATAAATACAGATGAGGCAAAGCCTGTTATTCTCTGTAAATTTCTCAGTTACTTTTCTTAAGACATTCTGAGCATCCTATGTCATGGCATCTACCTCATCGAATATTGCAAGTTTAAACTTTTCCTATATATTGTCCTGTGTTGGCAAAGCTAAGGAATGTTATTCAAACGCTATCTATCCCTCAGTCATCAGAAGCATTCAGCTCCCAGAACAATGAGTTAAACTCTTTGTCTTTGTAAAGTTGTTTGCTTCAACCCAGGACAGTGAACATTTTTACTTTCCTCTGGAGAGCCTTATAGAAGTAGATGTGGCAGTTGCTCTTTACTGATAAACATTTGAACGGTGCTTAGTATATTATGATGAGAAATTAGATCATTCAATATCTATGACAGATATTTCTCAACTCAATAAAGGTTCTTTTGTCTTGAACTATTGCCAATGCCTGATTACTGCAGGCTTTCATGGTCTTGACCCCAAAGGTACTAACAGACAGATGACTGCACATGAGATGCTACACTTCTGCCTCTCAATCCCTAATATACTTCTGTGCCTCTCCAACTCTCTTAAGGCTTGGCTACTATTACCCATGCACTCATTTAAAATGGTTTACCAACTACTGTTAATTTCACTTTTTAAACAGATGTCAATTGTTCCTCCTCTATTCTGACACTGCTATCACTTTAAGCCATCATCTTCCTATGCTTTGATTATTGCAATACACTGCTCATGGGGCTGGTGCCTCAAGCGTCTCTTCACTCCTATGCATTCTTCATTTATGCACTAAATTGATTTTCCTAAAACACCAGTTGGATCATGCCAACTCCCATTTCAATAAATACCAGTAACTTCCTAACACCTCCAGAACAAGTATAAAATCCGCTGGCATTCAGTGCCTATCTCTTTTCTATATCCTTATAACTTACAGTTCTCTTCGATACAATGACACTGATCTAATTGCTGTTTCAAGAATGAAATATTCTATCTGCCAATTCTCTCAACTGTGAGTATTTTCAGAGCTGTTCCATATGCCTGAAATTCTCATCTACTCATTTCTACATCCTGACTTCTCTTTCTTCCTTGGAGAATGATAAAAATCCATCCCAATCCATCTTCATTCTAGAGAGTTTCCTTTTTCAATTATTTTCTATTTGTCTCATTGAAAATTTGTTTTTGTTTTTTTTTTCTTTTTACAAAAATTTTATGCATAGGTAATTTTCCACCATTGACAATTGCAAAACCTTTTGTTTTAACTTTTCCCCTCCTTTCCCCTACCCCTTTCCCCAGATGTCAGGTTAACCAATACATGTGAAATATGTGAAAGTATAAGTTAAATACAATATATGTATACATGTCCAAGCAGTTATTTTGCTGTACAAAAAGAATCAGACTTTGAAACAGTGTGCAATTAGCCTTTGAAGGAAGTAAAAAATTTAGGCAGACAAAAATATAGGAATGGGAATCCTATGTAGTGGTTCATAGTCAACTCCCAGAGTTCTTTCACTAGGTGCAGCTGGTTCAGTTCATTACTGCTCTCTTGGAACTGCTTTGGCTCATCTTGTTGGAATGGGCCTTGTCCAGCAGATTTGATCATCATATAGTATTGTTGCTGAAATATATAATGATCTCCTGGTCCTGTTAATTTCACTCAGCAGCAGTACATGTAAGTCTCTCCACGCCTTTCTGAAATCATCCTATTGGTCATTTCTTACAGGACAATAATATTCCATAATATTCATGTACCACAAATTATTCAGCCATTCTCCAATGGATGGGCATCCACTCATTTTCCAGTTTCTGGACACTAAAAAGAGTGCTGCCACAAACATTCATGGACATACAGGTACCTTTCTCTTCTTTAAAATTTCTTTGGGATATAAGCCCAATAGTAATGCTGCTGGATCAAAGGGTATGCACAGTTTGATAATTCTTTGAGCATAGTTCCAAATTGCTCTCTAGAATGGCTAGATGTATTCACAATTCCACTAACAATGTATCAGTGTCCTAATTTTCCCACATCCCCTCCAACACTCTGCATTATATTTCCCTATCATTCTAGCCAATCTGACAGGTGTGCAGTGGTATTTCAGAGTTGTCTTAATTTTCATTTCTCTCATTAATAATGATTAGAAATAGTGTCAATTTCTTCATCTGATAATTCATATCCTTTGATCATTTATCAATTGGAGAATGGTTTAATTTCTTATAAATTAGAGTTAGTTCTCTATATATTTTGGAAATGAGGCCTTTATCAGAACCTGTGATTGTAAAAATGTTTTCGCAGTTTATTACTTCCCTTCTAATCTTGTCTGCATTAGTTTTGTTTGTACAAAAACTTTTTAATTTGATGTAATCAAATTTTTCTATTTTGTAATCAATAATGACCTCTAGATCTTCTTTGGTCATGAATTCTTTCCTTTTACACAGGTCTTAGGGTTAAACTATTCTATACTCTTCCAATTTATTTATAATCTCATTATTTATCCCTAGGTCATGAACCCATTTTGACCTGAGCTTGGTGTATGGTATTAAGTGTGAGTCAATGCCTAGTTCCTGCCATACTAATTTCCAATTTCCCCAGCAATTTTTGTCAAGCAGTGAGTTCTTATCCCAAAAGTTGGGGTCTTTGGGTTTGTCAAACCCTATATTATTAAAGGCATGGGCTGTTTTTTTTCCTTTGAACCTAACCTATTCCACTGATCAACTAATATATTTCTTAGCCAATACCAAATCATTTTGGTAACCACTGCTGTATAATATAATTTTAGATCCAGTACAGCTAGGCCACCTTCATTTGATTTTTTTTTTCATTAATTCCCTTGAAATTCTTGATCTTTTGTTTTTCCATATGAACTTTGCTGTTATTTTTTCTACGCCAAAAATAGTTTTTTGGGGAGTCTGATTGGTATAGTGGTAAATAAAAAGATTATTTTATGTAGTATTGCCATCTTTATTATATTTGCTCGCCCAATCCAAGAGAATTAAATATTTTTCCAATTGTTTAGATACGACTTCAATTGTGTGGAAAGTGTTTTGTTGTTTTGCTCATATACTTTCTGATTTTCCCTTGGCAGATATTATACTATCAGTAGTTACTTTTTTAAAATTAATTTTATAATTATAATTTTTGACAGTACATATGCATGAGTAATTTTTTTTACAACATTATCCCTTATTTTCATTTTTTCCAAATTTTCCTCTCCCTCCCTCTACTTCCTCCCCTAGATGACAGGCAGTCCCATACATATTAAATATGTTACAGTATAACCTAGATACATTATATGTAGGGAATCCAATTTTCTTGTTGCATGGTTAGAATTGGATTCCGAAGGTATAAGTAACCTGGGTAGAAACACAGTAGTGTAAACAGTTTACATTCAATTCCCAGTGTTCCTTCTCTATCAGTAATTACTTTAAATGGAATTTCTCTTTGTAGCTCTAATTATTGGATTTTTTTAGTGATATATAAGAATACTGATGATTTATGTGGGTTTATTTTGTATCCTGCAACTTTGCTAAAGGTGTGGATTATTTCTATTAGCTTTTTACCTGGGGTTCTCTAAGTATACCATCATATCATCTGAAAAGAGTGATAGTTTGGTTTCCTCATTATCTATTCTAATTCCTTTCATTTATTTCTCATCTCTTATTGCCAAAGCTAGCATTTCTAATACAAAATTGAATAGTAATGGTGATATTGGGTAACCTTTTTTTTACTTCTGATCTTACTGGGAATGGTTCAAATTTACCCTCACTACATATGATGCTTACTGATGGTTTTAAATAGATGCTACTGATAATTTTAAAGACAGTCCATTTATTTCTATACTCTCAAGTGTTTTTAATAGGAATGGATGTTGGATTTTATCAAATGCTTTTTCTGCACCTATTGAGATTATTATAGGATTTTTCTTAATTTGGTTGTTAATATGTCCAATTATACTGATACTTTCCCTAATATTGAAGCATCCCTGCATTCCTGGTATAAATCCTACTTGATCATGGTGCATTATCCTGGGGATGATTTTCTGTAGACTTTTTGCTAATATCTTATTTAAGATTTTAGCATCAATATTCATTAAAGAGATTGGTCTATAGTTTTCTTTCTCAGTTTACAACCTTATCTTGCATGAAATTATGTGTCTATAATTTGCTGTTTACCCCAATCATTCTTTAAGTTGAGATTATTTAGTTTCCAATTACATTTTGGTCTATTGACCCCTAACTTTTTGTTGAATGTTGTTTTTATTGCATTGTGATCTGAAAAGAAAGCATTCACTCTTTCTGCCTTACTACATTTAATTTTGAGGTTTTTATGTCCTAATATATGGTCAATTTTTTTTAAAGACTCCATGAACTGCTGAGAAGAAAGTATATTCCTTTCTATCACCATTCAGTTTTCTCCAAAGATCTATCATACTTACTGTATCTAATATCCTATTTACCTCTTTAATTTTCTTTTTTGTTTTGTGGTTTGATTTATCTAATTCCAAGAATGCAAGGTTGAGATCTCCCACTATTATAGTTTTGCTGTCTATTTCTTTTTGCAACTCTCTTAACTTTTTCTTTAGGAAGTTAGATGCTATACCATTTAGTGTATATATGTTTAGTATTGATATTGCTTCATTGTCTATGGTACTTTTTTAATATATAGTTTTCTTCCTTATCTCTTTTAATTAGATCAATTTTTGCTTTTGCTTGATCTGAGATAAGAATGGCTACTCCTGCTTTTTTGAGTTCAAGAACCATGATAGATTCTGCTCCAGCCTTTTACCTATACTCTGTATGGATCTCCCTGCTTTAAATGTGTTTCCTTTAAACAACATATTGTAGGGTTTTGACTTTTGATCCAGTCTGCTATCTGCCTTCACTTAATGGGAGAGTTCATCCCATTCACATTTACAGTTAAAATTACTAATTCTGTATTTCTTGCCATCATATTATCCCCAGATTATGCTTTTTTTTGTTCCTTATCCCCCTTAAAACCCTTCCCCAGTATTAAACTTATGGGCCCCACTTGTGTCACACAGCCATCCCTCTTTAGTATCCGTCCCTCCTCCCTTTAAATCCCTTCCCCTTTCTTGTACCCTTCCCTTATTAATCTTTTCCTTTTTCCCATGTCTTCTCCCACTTTTTAATGAGGTGAGAGAGAATTCTCTGTAAAACAAATATGTCAATTATTTTCTCTTTGAGCCAACTCTGATGAGAGTAAGAGTCACACAATGTTCCTCCCCCTCTCTAATTCTCTCAGATAAGACAGATTTTCTTTGCCTCTTCATGGGATGTAATTTCCTTCTTTTTATCTCTCCTTTTCCCTTATTCTAACACTATTCCCTTTCCATTTCTAATTCCTTTTTTGTGTTATATCAGTAAAATCATATTATACATGTAGTCTTTATGTATATCCACAACAGAAATATAGTTCTCAAGAGTTATTTTTACCTTTTTCTGTTTCTCTTGAGTCCAATGTTTGGAGATTAAATATTTTTGTTTAGATCTGTTTTTTTCCTTAGCAACAAATTGAATTCCTCTGTTTCATTAAATGTCCATCTTTTTCCATGGAAAAAAACACTCAGCTTAGCTGGGTAGTTCATTCTTGGCTGAATTCCAAGTTCTTTTGCATTTTTGAATATCAGATTCTAGGCACTTTGATCCTTTAATGTAGAGGGAGCCAGATCGTGAGTGACCCTTATTGTAGCACCTTGGATTTTGTATTGTTTTTTCCTGGCTGCTTGTAATACTTTTACCTTAGTCTGATGGTTCTGAAATTTGGCTGCAATATTCTATGGAGTCTTTTTTTTTTTTTTTTTTTTTTTTTTTTTTGTTTTGTTTTGTTTTGTTTTGTTTTGGTTTGGTTTGGTTTGGTTTTTTTGTTTTGTTTTGTTTTGTATTGTTTTGTTTTGTTTTAGTCTTTTTCAGAAGGTGTTCAATAAATTCTTTCAATGCTTATTTTACCTTCTGGTTATGTTACCTCTGGGCAGTTCTCTTTGATGATTTCCTATAATATAGAATCTAGGCTCTTTTTTTCATCATAATTTTTTGGAAGTCCAATAATCCTTAGATTATCTTTCCTGGATCTATTTTCCAGATTTGTTGATTTTTCAAGTAGATATAAATATTTAACCATTAAAATGTTTCTTTCTATTTTTCATTTTTTTTTTTTTTAATTTTGCTTGACTGATTCTTGGTGTCTCAATGAATCTATTTGTTCAGTTGTGAATTTTGATGAATTATTTTCTTCATTAGCTTTTTTTTACTTCTTTTTGTACACATTCAATTGAATTTTTAATGAGTTGTTTTGTGCTATGGAATTTTTCTTTCCATTTCCCTTTTTTTTTTTTTTTTTTTTTTTTTACTAATTCACAAATCCTACTTTCCTGGGAGGTTTTTATCTTTTCCAATTCACAAATTCTGTTTCATTGCACTTCCTGGGACTTTTTTTTTTTATCTTTTCCAATTCACATTTCAGGAAATTGTTACTCTTTTGCATAGCTTCTCTTTCATTTCCCCATTTTTATTCTAGCTCTCTTTTAAGGTTTTTAATAGTCTCTTCTAGGAGAGCCATTTATGTTGGGGACCAACAATTATCTGGAGACTGTCTTCTATTTGTCCTTAGGGTTGAAAACCTGCTCTCTTTCTGTATAGAAGCTATTGATCATCCTTTTGATTTTTTAACTCATTTTTAAAGCCTGTAGAGTCTGCCTTCAGGGCCCACAGATTACCAGCTTACTCTGCAGAACAGGGATAGGTGTATGGACAATCTGCCAACCAGCTACAAAGAGTGGCCAGGTACTGGAGTGCTCTGGGAAATAGTTCCCCAACAGAAATGACTCTGGGCTGCAAGTCCAAGCTGGGGGGGGGGGCATCCTGCAAAGAACCCTGCTATGCAGATTAACTGCTGCCCTGATGCAAGAGGCTGAGCAGTGAAAGTGTCACTATTCCAAGCCAAAGCCAGCTGTGGGGCTGTTGGTATTAGCAGTTGCCCAGTGAATATTCCTGAAGGTACTGGAAGTGGCTCTGCCCAAGAAATCACAGTCATGCTGGGGAAGTTCTATTACCCTAGGCCAAACCTCCCCACTGTGCTGATTAGAGTCTGCCCCAAGCTATGCCCTGCTGCTGTGCAGATTTGCAACTGTCCTGGCCTTACTTCAGAATGCACCTGCACAATTGTGCTGGTCTATGCTGAGTCACTTTTGAAATTGTTTTGGGGTGTAACACCAAATCCTGTTAGGTTCTGGCATTTTTAGATTACCCTATACCTCTGGCTCTAATCTCTCTGCTGGTCCACTGTTTACAACCAAGGCAAAACAGTCAGCTGATAGCAGAGCCATTTCCACTACTTTTCTAGACACAGTAGCTACCTCCATTCCTGGTCCTCTCAGGATGCCAGACTTTCCTATCACTCTTCCTGCCATTGGTCTGCTCCAACCCCTCAGGACAAATCTGCTCTGGTGGTCGTCGAGGTTATTCTCAGCCAGTAAATTGTTGTGCCTTTAATCTTCATGAATTTTGCTAGTCAAGCATGATTTTTGAGGTGAATTCAAGGAGTGGTAGTGAGAGCAAGTATGGTTTCTTGGTCCTTGAATTCTTCCTTTTTAGCCATTTACAGATTTTTTTTTTGACCTGGAGGCTCCAGACTTTTCCTGTAATACTTCAAGGAGTTTTCAACTAGATAGTTTCTTTTAAGAGGTGACTGAAGGATTCTTTCTGTGGTTCCTTTGCCCTCTGATTCTAGGAATTATGGACAATTCGATGACTTTTAATATGGTATCTAAACATTGCTTGTTTATTGATCATAATTTAAGTCAATTACGTTTAAATTAAATCTTTTTCTTTTTTGGTCATTCTTCTGAACATGAAATTTCTCTTTTTTAATATTAACATTTCTTGTTGTGTTGTGAAGTGGTTCTCTTTTTGGCTTATTCTAAATTTTAGGAGTGTAATTCTCAGTAAATTATTCATTCTTCTACCACTTTTGCCTCTTTACGTATTATTCTATCATATATGTCTAGGTATTCTTATAATTGTGAGAACCAAGATATTCTCTCTTGAGATTTGTGTCTCAAGAGTTATGTAGTTATTTTTTTTTAAGTTTTCCCTTTAGTTTCCTTTCAATCCAAAATATTTTTGAATTATGTTTGACACATTAATCTGTTGTTTCATATCTAGTCTCAGTTTTTGTTTTGGGGTTTATATTTGAGACAAACTCAATTCCTAGAACCCTGAATGGTATTGACAGCTCCTGCTTAATCCTGCAATCAATCTTGAATTCTTCAAGAATCTCTGCTCTTATTTTCTGCTATGGTTTAGGCACAGTTTTTCTTGAGGCTCATTTGGACCTCTCTCCTACTAGCAATGGGATGATTGTATTGCCCTGCATAAGGCAATACTCTAGCATTTTTGCCTAGCCATTGATGGGACTTTCACTTCATCCTAAGTGGGCCCTAATTTGGTCTTGACTTCTCCATCAGATGGGTCCCTTGTGAAACCTTGTCTAAGGCCTGGATATTATTCTGGCCCTATCTTCTGACACAGATGTATATGGAATCCCTTGGAATTGTTCTCTTCCTGTCTCTTACATGATCCTGGTTTTTCAAATTGAATTTTGCCTTTTATTTACCCTAACGGTATCTCAAATTTATGCTTCCACAAAATTCTGAAAGTGTTTTTTGTGTAGTCTTGGACTGCATGTAACTCCTAACATTTTAAACCCCTTTACAACATAAATCTAAACTAAATTCTATACTCCCTCATACAATTTAGCTTGAATTAAACTGGCATTATCTCTTCTTCACAATTTGTTTCCCACCTATCATCTTTGTGTCATAATTCTTGGATTAGATTAGATTTCATTTTATCTCCCCTCAAATCTGTGTTTAAAATACTCATTTATTGGTTTCTTGATTGAGGTCTTTTTAGTGACCCTTTAAAAAGTAATAATTCTCCTTTTCCCCAATATTGTGATATCTTTCCCTCTGATATTTCTCTATTAACTGGTCTTGTAGATTCTCCAAAATTACATTGTTTATAGCATAACTTGTGCAAATGTTTGTGTGCACACATGACCTCTGTTTGTGAGGTGTTTGTGTATATATATATATATATATATATATATATATATATATATATATATACACACACACACACACACACACACACACACACACACACACACACACACCTGGTCAAATTCAGAATATTTTTGCTTGCTTCATTATAAGCATATAATAAATGTTTAATAACTGTTTCCCCCTTTTTTCTGCCTCTTCCTCAGACTCTGAATATAAGTAGTGACAAAAGAGATTAAATATATATAGCAACTTTTGTAACACTGACTTACAATATGGAACTTGGCATGTTACTGAATTATCAGTGTGATCTGAGGAAAGTCATTCTATTTCTTTAGACCTCAGTTTACATGTCTGTTGAAAAGCCAAGTTAAAATTAGACTATCTCCAAGGCTTCTTCTAGCTTGAATTTGCTTTAATCTATATGAGCTTTTTGAGTTCAGGAATAAGGTAAATTTTAAAGCAAAGTCTCTGGACCCATTTTCACATGGCAAGAGGTACTTCGAATAGTAACTATAGGCATTAATCAAAGAGCAATCTGCAACCCATGCTCTTTGTGGAAGAAGTAGTCAGTTTTGCACTGCTCTTTTCATTGAAATGGAGAATAATACACCAAACAATGGTGACATATTTTAAACTGAAGAACAACAACGTGGACAATTTCATAGTCTCTCCAATAGCATCCTCTCACAGCATAGTCTGTCTTTCATATGCTTACTTACCTCTACATTTGAATCCTATTGTAGTATTTCAGCAAGATGTCTATTACTGGGGAATCTGAAGCATAAATTTGCTTTTCTTTATACAAAACAGTGATTCTGCTCTGACAACTAGAAAATAGCCCTCTTTGAGCAATATGCTTTCATTTCAATTATATGTAATACCTCTGAGCCATGTATTCTTTGTTCCCTACCATGAAATGCAGTTTCAAAAATAAATCATAATATCCATGTTTGAGCGGCATGAATTAGAAAATAAAGAACTGAAATCTCATAATACTACTTGTCATATCTATTAAAATGTTCTGACCCTAAATCACATTTTTAGATATTAACAAAGAAGCACTTTTTTGTCTTATTTGTTTAGGCCTCTTTGCTCTTTACCATGTCTCCCAATTGAATTTAAAATTATTTCAAAGGGAACTGAATCCAAAGAGTTTACAAAAATTGTCTAACTAATTTGTTACGGTGTGAATCCTATCTTTGTCTGATGAAATGAATAGCAGAAAAAAATCCCATTTCCAATAAAAATTAATAGGAGTGGATTTTTTAATAGTAAAAGGATTTTAAGAAAAAGGCAAATAAAGACTATAATATAACATTAATTTATTTTCCCTTGGATATTTCAATTTGTAAAATCTCTCAATATCCAATGTTTTTCATAATTATACACTTTATTTCAATTAGAGATCAAAGGCAGTTTATAATCAAAATTTTAATTTTTTTGTTGTTGTTGAGATGCAATCATAAGTGATGGTGAATATAAAAATAATCATTAAATTTTTATTGGGGAAAATTCCAAGGTAATAGTAATTATTTCTATAGTAGTTTCAATTGAAGAAATAAAAGAAAACTTCTCAATAGGAAAATTATCTCCACTCCCTGCAAATATGATTTCAAAATCAAAATAAATTGAAAAGGTAAGATAAAATCTTATTCAAATATTGCATTTTCATATATGATTCCAAGGAATATGATTCCATTTCTGACACAATCAAAATTTCTTAAATTTCTTTGAAATTATATTTTACAAATAATATTATGTTAAGCTAAAGTCCTGAGGACAAGCCTTCAAAAATCTCTGGAAACATTATATCACTTATTATATTGGTCTTGTTGCCAAAATGAACATGAACCAAAGAATGGGAAAACATCCTTTTTAAAAAGCAGTTTCTTCTGGAATTACATTGCCAAGCAGGTCTCCACAGGGTGAGCAGGCAAAACAATTCTATTGCAATTACCAGCTTAATTTTCACAGAGGAATAACTTGGGGTCACTGCAAATGGCTATTTAATGAGAAAGGCTATTGCCTAAGGCTACTTCCCCAGGAGTAAAAGTTTTTAAGAATTTTCAAAAGTACTCAGGGAAATTTTTCAAATACCTGATACTTTGAACCTCAGAAACTCTGATGGCCAAGTATACAAATTTTATACAATGCTTTATGTCTCCAGGCCTAAATAACTATGTGATTATTTTGTAATTATAAGGCAATCATTTACTTGCAACTATAAGTTCTTCATTTTTATGGTAATTCCAAGTGTAACTACCGTATAATTTGTAAGAAAGAACTAGCTGTGCAATTACTCTGTATTAACACAGTAATTACTAAATATGTCTAAGCCGATTTGTAGCTTATGAAATAAAGATTTCAACACCTGCAAAGTCTAAATTGCAGAGTAGATCTGCATGCAGTTCTCATGTGATCGATTATTAAAGAGAGAGGGGCAATTTTTTTTTTTTTATTTCATCTCATCACTGCATTAAGTTATCAGTAGAGTATTGCATATCTTATTTTCTCAGAGTAAATCCTTTTTGGCCCAAACTATAGAAAACTGAATATCACTTAAATATATATTCCTAAAGGGAGAAAAGATCAATAGTCAAAGAAATAAAAATATGAGCTCAAAATTTTTCATATAAATTATGCTTTTTAACTGTGGTAAATCTCTAAAAGTATTTCTTGAAAAATCATTAACAATGGTTCTGTACAGAACTTGATAGTTTATAAAAAGAGAGAAAGATAATCTGGATTGGTAGGTCCTAAGAATATGGAAAGTTTCATTCGTATATGTAGACATTTATAAAAATCTTCTTTTCTAGATTCTGTCCAATCAATTGTAGGGATTAACCAGGCACAATGAAATTTCTAAAAAAATAATCCCTGTCAAACTAAAGAACACTCCACATTATTTGACAATGTCAACAATTCCCCTTAACCAAATAGTAAGAAGAATTCCTCTACTTTTCATATGAAATATTTCCTTAATGGTAAGTCAAGAAACTATAGTTCTCATATTTCACTAGGCCCATTATCTTTTGTCACTTTATTGTATCTGCCATTGAATTCAGAGAGTTTTTTACACACATAAAAAAGGGATTATTTTGGGAAAAAAAAAAACTTCTTCCTCTGATTGTTGACTTCCCTAGGTTACCATCCTTAGAATGTTTCTGGATAAGAGATGGAATGAAGAAGGAAATAGGAATTTGGAACCTATAGTATCCACTCATCTATATATCATTTGATATAGGTTTTAATACATACTAGTTATTAATCATTGATTTTAAACAAATGTCTTCATAAAGAATGGAACTGTTTGGGAGTTATAAGAGTAGGTTCTCATTTCTGGTATATGCACTAAAATGCTAACAAAGATCATGCTATAGTATTTTTAATCAGGAAATAGAATTAGAGAGTTGAGAAAGGCAAGTAAGACAAAATGATTCCATTCCATATTTTTACTAAATCTTCCAAAATAAAAGTAATCTCCCATGCTTTGAATACTTCCACAGTTCGTATAAGAAAACAGGAGCTCATAAAATTAAGAAAGGACAAAAATAAGGAAGGAAGTTATCAGAAATGGCAATTTTGTGATTTGTAGCAAATAGGTAGATAGAAAGGTTAATCAAAAGAAGTATGCACCCATCAAGTGAGATTGCTGAGTTTTAAATTAAAAAAAAAAAATAACTGGAGAATGACAACATCAGTTTTAAAATAGGTTCTGGAGTTCTGGAGCATCAAATTCTGGCTAAACTTGTTTAGTACAGAAATATCTTCTGTTTTCTTCATTGGAATGAAGAATCAATTTAGTCTTTATTAAAGAATTTACTATCTATCTTTAACTATTTCATTTGTGTTATTAATCACTGATATTCTAAAATAGTTTTTAATATTGATACCACATATAGTTATTCTTGACCCTGCTAAGAAGAATATTTCTTGTTTGATATCATTCCTCCAAATATGTACTAGTTCACTAGTTGCCTAAGATTGTTTTCCTCTCTAAAATTTGGAACATAATCTAGAGGATTCCTTTGAAGGAGCAATGCTGCTAGCATAATAATGATGGACACTGTTGAAGTTCAAAATGAGATAAAGCATAGCCAAAAACGATTCTGAAATAGTGATTCAGTTAAATCTTAACTCTGTCATTGTGTGTGATCTTGAACATATAACAATCTCCCTGGACCTTAATTAACTCATCTTTAAAATTAGGGAGTCACTTCCAGCTTCTGATATATGATTCCACTTACTTGCCTTAGAAACTAAGATGAGAATTGAATGTAGTACTGAATGAACTAAAATTAAGTATTAAGAGTTTGATGAGTCAATTTGTTATATAGTAACCAGACAATAAACACATTGCACATAGCCTATACACACTCCCATAAACTATAAAAATAGCATCCCTAAATTCTTGCCTACATACATATATTTTTGCATATATAAAATATTTATGATCATGCATAAAAGTATATATTGGTATACACAAATATATATCCAGAGATATAACACACATTGTGCATATTTTATATATATATATATATATATATATATATATATATATATATATATATATATATATGCTAGTGTTTTTATGGTTTGTGCAATTTTAATTTGTGATAAAAGGCACTCTTTTTTTTTGTCCAGTTGAGTGATGCGAAAACAAGTCAAGACTTTCTCCTACCAAAAACAAATTAAAAGATTAAAATCTATGTGTATTCCTGTTTTGTCTTAGTAAAACAATATTATTTTGCTTTCATTCAACTACTTAAATTTAAGTACTAAGTGAAGAAAATGGAGGTTATTTTTCCTTAAAATCATAATATAACAAGGTACTGTTAGTAGATTCACATGTAAAATGTTGAATCAATGAGTTTTCTATATGTCTTTTATATACTTATATGATTTATTTACAGTATTTTGTTTTGGAAAACTTAAAAAATATAATATATGTATATAAATGCATATGTGTGTATGTATCCACTTGAGTGCATGTGGCTCTTTTCATCACAAGACCATATAATCATAATGTTGTTATGTACCATGTATTCTTGGTTCTTCTCACTTCACAGTAAATATAAGTTTCTCCAGAACTTTCTGAAATAATCCTGCTGATAATTTCTTATAAATAATAATAATACAACATAATGTTCACATACCATAACTTATTCAGCCATTCTCCAAATGATGGGCATCGACTCAGTTTCCAGTTGCTTGTAGCTTGGGCTGCTACAAACATTTTTGCATGTGTGTGTCCTTTTCCCTTTTTTATGATTTCTTTGAGATACAGGTCCAGTAAAGACACTACTGGATCAAAGTGTATCCACAGTTAGATAGTCCTTTCGGCATAGTTCCATATTTAAAACTAAAATGTCTAATACAATATTGAATAGAAATGGTGATAGTGGACAACCGTGTTTCACTCCTGATCTTAATGGAAATGCTTCTATTTTATTCTCATTACATATGATACTTCCTGATGGTTTTAGATAGATGCTATTTAACAATTTATGGAAAACTCCATTTATTCCTATGCTCTCTAATGTTTTTATTGTAAATGGGTATTGAATTTTGTTAAATGCTCTTTCTGCATATATTATATAATCATGTGATTTCTCTTAGTCTTGTTATTGATATGTTAATCATGCTAATATTTTTCCTAAAAATGAATCAGCCCTGTATTCCTGTTATAAATCCTATTTTCTCATGTTGTGTTACTTTATTATTGTATTATTTATTTCTAATCAATAGTGATTTAGAGCATTTTTCATATGACTAGAAATTGCTTTAATTTCTTCATCTGAAATTTATCTGTTCACATCCTTTGACTATTTATCTTATTATTCTTATACAATTGGGGAATGACTGATACTATAAGCAAATTAGAAGAACAAAAAATTAATCTACTTCTCAGATCTATGGAAAAGGAAGGAATTTGTGGCTAAAAAAGTACATTATGGAATGAAAATAGATCATTTTGAGTATATTAAGCTTATAAGTTTTTGTACACATAAAAACAGTGCAGATAAGATTAGAAATAATGCAGTAAATGGGGGGAGGAGATGACATCCAAGGATTATGATAAATGTTTCTCTTGTAAAATATATAGAGAATTGGTTCAAATTTATAAGAATTCAAGACATTCTCCAAATGATAAAAGCTCAAAGATTATGAACAGACAATTTTCAGGTGTAGAAATTAAACCCATTTCTAGTTATAAGAAAACATTCTCTAAATCACTATGTGTCAGAGAAATGCAAATTAAGACAACTCTGAGATACTACTACATGGCTCTCAAATTGTTTAATATGGCAGGAAAATATAATAATGAATTTTCGAGAGAATGTGAGAAAACTAGGACAGTAATATATTGTTGGTGGCTTTGTAAATTGATTCTACCATTCTGGAGAGCAATATGGAACTTTGCCCAAAGCGCTATAAAACTGTGCATACCCTTTGATCCAGCAGTATCTTTACTGGTCCTATATCCCAAAGATATTATTAAAAAGGGAAAAGAATTCACTTGTACAAAAATGTCTGTAGCAATCATTTTTGTAGTGACAAGGAACTAGTTGGAGAATGGCTGAATAATATGAATATATGCTATATGAATATTATGGAATATTATTGTTCTGTAAGAAATGATCAGCAGCATGATTTCAGACAAGCCCGGAGAGATTTACATGAACTGCTATTAACTGAAGTGAGTAAAATCAAGAGAACAATGTACAAAGTAACAAGATTATATGATGATCAATTCTGATAGGTATGGCTCTTTTCAAAAGTGAGGTGCTTCAGGCCAATTCCAATAGGCTTTGATGGAGAGAACCACTGGCACCCAGAGAGGAATGTGAGCAAAAGCACTAAGTATGGATCACAACATAGTACTTTCAATTTTTTGTTGTTTATTTGTATTTTGTTTCCTTTCTCATTTTCTTTTCTTTTTTTTTTTTCATCTGATTTTTCTTGTGCAGCATGATAATAGTGGAAATATGTGTAGAAGAATTTCACATATTTAACAGAAATAGCATAACTTCAATAGAGCAGGAAGTGGGGGGAAGGGAGGGAGAAAAAATTGAAGCACAAAGTTTTACAAGGTGTCTATGAATATGTTTTGAAAATGGAAAGCTTTAAAATATAAATTTGACTCAGTTCTATACAAAGTTTAGAAATTAGTCTTCTATAAAAAACAAAGAGTCTAAAATAACTTCTCTCACAATTTTCCACTTCCCTTTTAATCTTGGCAGCATTGACTTTGTACAAAAAATTTTTAATTTAATGTAATCAAAATGATACATTTTGCATTTTTTAATGTTCTCTAATTATTCTTTAGCCATAATTTGCTCCCTTTTCCATTTCTTGTTCTTCTAATTTGCTTTTAGTATTATCCTTTATGTCTAAATCTTGAATACATTTTGACCTTTTATTGTTATAGGAGAGATAGTGGGTTATGCCTAGTTTTAGCCATATTGTATTCCAATTTCACTAACAATTTTTTTCAAATATTAAGTTCTTATTTCAGAAGCTGGATTCTTTAGACATATAAAACAGTAGATTACTGTAAACATTGATTTCTTGTATAGTAAATCTATTACACTGATCCACCATAGTATTTGTTTTGCCAGTACCAAATGGTTTGCTTAACTACTGCTTTAAACTATAATTTTAAGTCTGGTAGAGATAGGTCAGTTTTCTTTGCATTTTTCACTAATTCCTTGATATTCTTCCATATGAATTTTTTTCTACTTCTATAAAGTAATT
Organism: Sminthopsis crassicaudata; assembly: GCF_048593235.1. Taxonomy (NCBI): domain Eukaryota; kingdom Metazoa; phylum Chordata; class Mammalia; order Dasyuromorphia; family Dasyuridae; genus Sminthopsis; species Sminthopsis crassicaudata. Next base: position 242,242,025 of record NC_133617.1, on the reverse strand, counting down.
TTTGGCATTTTCATTGGCATGGCCCTAGATAAGTAGACTAATTTAGGTAGAATTGTCATTTTCACTATGGTAGCTCAGCCTACCCATAAGCTATTGATGCTTTCCCAGATATTTAGATCTGAATTTATTTGTGTGAAAAGTATTTCATAATTGTGTTCATATAGTTTCTGGGTATGTTCTGGCAGGTAAAATCTAAAATATTTTATATTGTCTATAGTAATTTTAAACAGGACTTCTCTTTCTATCTCTTGCTGCTGGGAATTTGCTGATAATATAGAAATGTTAGTGATTTAAGTTGGTTTAATTTATGTCTTTCAATTTTGTTAATATTGTTTCAAGTAGTTTTATAGTCAATTCTCTAGGAGTTTCTAAATATACCATCATATTATCTGCAAAGAGTGATGTTTTTTTTGTCCTCATTGCCTATTCTAATTCCTTTAATTTCTTTTTTTCTCTTATTGATAAAGCTAACATTTCTAGTCCAATCTTGAATAATAGTGGTAACAATGGGCATACTTACTTCACCCCATTCTTTCTGGGGAGGCTTCTAGCTTATCCCCATTACATATAATGCTTGCTGATGTTTTTATACAGATGATACATTTTGAGGAAAACTTTATTTATTACTATGCTCTCTAGTGTTATTAGGAAAGGGTAGGTATTTTGGCAAATGTTTTTGAAATGTTATTGAGATAATCATATGATTTGTTTTAGTTTTATTATTAATAAGGTCAATTATGCTGAGAGTTTTCCTGATAATAATCACTCCTGAATTCCTGGTATAAACTATTTTCTTTCTTTCTTGATTTGTTTGTTTGTTCTGCTGAGGCATTTGGGGTTAAGTGACTTGCCCAAGGTCACATGGCTAGGAAGATTTAATTGTCTAAGGTCAGATTTGAACTCAGGTTTTCCTGACTTCAGGGCTGGTAATCTATCCACTGTGCCACCTAGCTGCCCCTATAAACTATATTTTAAACAATTTGTTGCTGGCTAAGAAATAGAGTGGTGGATCAGTGGAATAGATTAAATACACATCAGACAATAAGCAAAAGCTATGGCAATTCAATATTTGAGAAACCCCCAAATTCCAGCTTCTAGAATAAGAACTCACTACTTGACAACAATTGTTGAGAAATCTGGAAAATAACATGTCAGAAACTTGGCATAGATGTACATCTCATACATCATGCCAAAATAAAGTCAAAATAGTACAAGATTTAGAGACAAAGAATGATATCGTAAACAAATAAGAGAAAAAGAGATAATTTACCTATCAGATCTTTGGAGAAAGGAGGAATTTATGAACAAAGAAAATCTAGACCACATTATGAAAGATAAAATGGAAAACTTTGATTACAATAATTTAAAGAGGTTTTGCACAAATAAAACAAAACAAGATTAAAAGGAAAGTAAAAATATGGGGGGGAACTTTATTGCCAGTATTTCTGATAAAGATATCATTTCTAAAATATATAAGGAACTGTTTCAAATTTATAAGAATACATACAAGTCATTCCCCAATTGATAAATGGTCAAAGGATATGAAAAGATAATTTTCAGATTATAAAATTAAATTTATCTCAAAATTAGAGAAATACAAATTGAAACAACCCTGAAATGTCATTTCACACCTGTAAGATTGGCTAACAGGACAAGAAAAGATAATGATATTTATTCCAGTAGATATGGGAAAACTGGAATACTAATGCATTCTTGGGGGAATTTTGGATTGATCCAACCATTCTGTAGAGTAATCTGAAATTATGGGCTATATAACTATGGATACTCTTTGATCCAGTAGTGCCATTACTGTGTATGTATCCCAAGGAACTCATAAAGATGGGGAAAATAACCAACATGTGCAAAATATTTGTAGCACCTCTTCTTGTGGTAGCAAAGGATTGGAAAATGAGTAGATGCCCATCAATTGGGGAATGGCTAAGTAAGTCCTGGTATATGAAGTTAATGAAATATTATTGTTCTATTAACAATAATGAACAATCTGATTATAAAAAGGTCTGGAAAGATTTACATGAAGTGATGCTGAATGAAACAAGCAGAACTAGGAATACATTGTATGCAATAATAGAAAGAATGTGTGATGATCAACTATGAAAGATTTAGTTCTTTGTAGTTCATTGATTCAAAACAATCTCAATAGACTTTGGACAGAAAATGATATCTGTCTCCAGAAATAGAATTAAAGAAATTTAATGTAAATGAACACATGCTCTGTTTACTTCTCCCTCCTATGGTGTTTCCCTTTTTCTCTGATTTTTTTCTCTCTCAACATGATTCATAAAGCAATGTGTGTCAAAACAAATGAATAAATAAATGAGCAAAAAACGGATAGGGCCCACACGTGCAAAAATATTTGTTATAGCTCTTTTTGTAGTGGTAATTAATTGGAAATTGAGGGCATGCCTATCAACTGTGGAATTATTGAATAAATTATGTCATATGAATTTAATGGTATATTATTGCTTTATAATAAATGATGAGTAGGCTAATTTCAGAAAACCTGGAAAACTTACATGAGCTGATTCTGAGTAAAGTGAGCAGAACCAGGAGAACTTAATACTCATTAACATCAAGTTTATGTAATAATCAACTATGAGAGGCTTAACTTTCTTTAGCAATGTGGTGATTCAAGATAGTTCCCATAGGAATTGGATATAAAATATCATCCACATCCAAAGAGATAACTATGAGAATTGAATGTGGGTTAAAACCTAGCATTTTCATCTTTATATTTGTTTGCTTTTTCTTTCTTGTTTTCTCCCTATTAATCTGATTTTTTAGTGAAACACAAGAAATATTGAAATATATTTAAAACATGTATATATCTGCAAAGTAACTTTTAAGTACATCCAGTAAGAGGAGACTATTACCTCACTAAAAATTCAATCTTGTTCATTTTCTTTATGTTAAATCTAAATTTCTCTACATTTCTTTCAATTTATTTGATGTCTTTTTTTAATCTGATTTTATCATATTGACTAGGAACTGACTTAAATTCTGACATTCTTATATCTTGTTTATCCATCTGGGTGATGTCCCTTGTTGTCTATTCTATTTTATTTAACTGCATGACTGAACCTTTTCCCCACTATTTATTATTGAATAATATGATGCCATGAGAACTTGAAAAGAATGCATTTAGGATTTCAAACTGTCTGCTCTCATCACTCATAAGACTAACTTCTAAGGCACCAATATATTAAGACAAACAGACATAGAAATATAAGCATTTTTTAAAACTTTGCATACCCTTTGACTCAGCAGTGCCACTACTAGATCTATGACCCAAGGAAATCATAAAGGACAGAAAATGACATGCAAAAATGTTTGTAGCAACACTTTTTGTGGTAGCAGAGAATGGGAAAAGGAATAGATTCCTATCAGTATGGGAATGATTGAACAAGTTGTGGTATGTGAAAGTAATGGAATATTAGTGTTTTATAAAAAATAATGAAAAGCTAATTATAGAAAAGACTGGAAAGATTTACATGAACTGATACTAAGTGAAACAAGCAGAACCAAGAATACATTGTACACAATAAAAGCAAGAATGTGCAACTATGGAAGGTTTGCTTCTGCTGAGTAGTTGATTGATTCAAAGCAATCCCAAAATACTTTGATTGGAAAATGATATTTGCATCCAAAAAAAAGAAGTAAGGAGACTGAATGTAAATCAACACATGCTATGTTAATGTCCTTTTTCTCTATTTTTATTTCTCCCATGGTTTTTCCCTTTTGCTCTGATTTTTCTCTCCCAACATAATTTATGAAGTAATATGTACTAAAATTAATATATTTACTAGAAAATATGACAAAAGAAAAAACCAAACAATCAAAAAGATAAAAATACTATGCTTTGATCTACATTCCATCTTCCTGGTTCTCTTTCTGGATGTGGATGGCACTTTGTATCACAAGTCTATTGAATTATGTTAAATCACTTTCTTTTCAATTTATCTTCAAGTGTTTTTTTTTTGATTTATTTAAACGCATAATTATTGTCTAATGGTGTTAAAAATCATGTAATGTTTTATCCCCTTAATAATTTGAAACCTTGAGAAAAAAAGGTTTTATTGTTTTTCATCCGTATATGCTTGTCATTTAATTCCTTTGAGGATTAGTCCAATAAAAATATTCTATCCATTTGTTAACTTCAGTAGTTCTTTAGTACCTTAAACCTTAGAGAATTGTCCATAATGCTTAAAGCTTGAATCTTAATAATGATGACATTATTAAGTACAATTATATTCTAGTATCACTTAAAGTTTTTCTAGATCCAAGATTGGCTCTATCTTCTGTACCAATTATTCCTCATTTAGCATTGTATAAAAGAATAATTTAGTGTTTTATGAACTGAATTATTGAACTGAATTGAATTACAGGTATTCTTTTTTTTTCTTTTTTTTATTTTATTTTATAGTTATAACATTTTTTGACAGTACATATGCATGGGTAATTTTTTACAACATTATCCCTTGCACTTACTTCTATTCAGATTTTTTCCCTTCCTCCCCCAACCCCCTCCCCCAGATGGCAAGCAGTCTTATATATGTTAAATATATTACAGTATAATTTAGATACAATATATGTGTGTAGAACCGAATTTTTTGTTGCACAGGAAGAATTGGATTCAGAAGGTAAAAATAACAGTTTACATTCATTTCCCAGTGTTCCTTTTCTGGATATAGCTGGTTCTGTCCATCATTAATCAATTGGAATTGGATTAGTTCTTCTCTATGTTGAAGAAATCCACTTCCATCAGCATACATCCTCGTACAGTATCATTGTTGAAGTGTATAATGATCTTCTGGTTCTGCTCGTTTCACTCAGCATCAGTTGATGTAAGTCTCTCCAAGCCTCTCTGTATTTCTCCTGTTGGTCATTTCTTATAGAACAATAATATTCCATAACGTTCATATACCATAGTTTACCCAACCATTCTCCAATTGATGGACATCCATTCATCTTCCAGCTTCTAGCCAATATGAAAAGGGCTGCCACAAACATTTTGGCACATACAGGACCCTTTCCCTTCTCTAGTAGTTCCTTGGGGTATAAGCCCAGTAGTAGTATGGCTGGGTCAAAGGGTATGCACATTTTGATAACTTTTTGGGCATAATTCCAGATTGCTCTCCAGAATGGTTGGATTCTTTCACAACTCCACCAACAATGCATCAGTGTCCCAGTTTTCCCACAGCCCCTCCAACATTCATCGTTATTTGTTCCTGTCATCTTAGCCAATCTGACAGGTGTGTAATGATACCTCAGAGTTGTCTTAATTTGCATTTCTCTGATCAATAGTGATTTGGAACACTCTTTCATATGAGTGGAAATAGTTTTAATTTCATCATCTGAAAATTGTCTGTTCATATCCTTTGACCATTTATCAATTGGAGAATGGCTTGATTTCTTATAAATTAAAGTCAATTCTCTGTATATTTTGGAGATGAGGCCTTTATCAGAACCTTTAACTGTAAAAATTTTTTCCCAATTTGTTACTTCCCTTCTAATCTTGTTTGCATTAGTTTTGTTTGTGCAGAAACTTTTTAATTTGGTGTAATCAAAATGTTCTATTTTGTGATCAATAATGGTCTCTAGTTCTACCTTGGACACAAACTCCTTCCTCCTCCACAAGTCTGAGAGGTAAACCATCCCATGTTCCTCCAATTTATTTATGATTTCGTTCTTTATGCCTAAATCTTGGACCCATTTTGATCTAATCTTAGTATGTGGTGTTAAATGTGGGTCCATGCCTAGTTTCTGCCATACTAATTTCCAGTTTTCCCAGCAGTTTTTGTCAAATAATGAATTCTTATCCCAAAATTTGGGATCTTTGGGTTTGTCAAAGATTAGATTGCTATTTTTATTCACTATTTTGTCCTGTGAACCTAACCTATGCCACTGATCAACTAGTCTATTTCTTAGCCAATACCAAATGGTTTTGGTGACTGTTGCTTTATAATATAGCTTTAAATCAGGTACACTTAGACCACCTTCCTCTGACTTTTTTTTCATTAGTTCCCTTGCAATTCTCGACCTTTTATTCTTCCATATGAATTTTGTTGTTATTTTTTCTAGGTCATTAAAATAGTTTCTTGGGAGTCTTATTGGTATAGCACTAAATAAATAGATTAGTTTGGGGAGTATTGTCATCTTTATTATATTCGCTCGGCCTATGCAAGAACATTGAATGTCTTTCCAATTATTTAAATCTGACTTTATTTTTGTGGCAAGTGTTTTGTAATTTTGCTCATATAATTCCTGACTCTCCTTTGGTAGATATATTCCCAAATATTTTATACTATCGACTGTTATTTTGAATGGAATTTCTCTTTGTATCTCTTGCTGTTGGATTGTGTTGGTAATGTATAAAAATCCTGAGGATTTATGTGGATTTATTTTGTATCCTGCGACTTTGCTAAAATTCTGAATTATTTCTAATAGCTTTTTAGCAGAGTCTTTGGGGTTCTCTAAGTATACCATCATGTCATCTGCGAAAAGTGACAATTTGATTTCTTCATTTCCTACTCTAATTCCTTGGATCTCTTTCTTGGCTCTTATTGCCAAGGCTAGAGTTTCTAGTACTATATTGAATAGTAATGGTGATAGTGGGCAACCTTGTTTCACTCCTGATCTTACAGGGAAAGGTTCTAGTTTATCACCATTACATATGATGTTTACTGAAGGTTTTAAATATATGCTCCTTATTATTTTAAGGAATAGTCCATTTATTCCTATACTCTCAAGCGTTTTTAGTAGGAATGGATGTTGGATTTTATCAAATGCCTTTTCTGCATCTATTGAGATGATCATATGGTTTTTATTAATTTGATTATTAATATGGTCAATTATACTAATAGTTTTCCTAATATTAAACCAGCCCTGCATTCCTGGTATAAATCCCACTTGGTCATAGTGTATTATCCTGGGGATGATTTTCTGAAGTCTATTTGCTAATATCTTATTTAAGATTTTAGCATCAATATTCATTAAGGAAATTGGTCTATAGTTTTCTTTCTCAGTTTTCGATCTACCTGGTTTAGGTATCAGTACCATGTCTGTGTCATAGAAGGAATTTGGTAGGACTCCTTCAATCCCTGTTTTTTCAAATAGTTTACATAGCATTGGAGTTAGATGTTCTTTAAATGTTTGGTAGAATTCACCTGTAAATCCATCTGGTCCTGGGGACTTTTTCTTAGGAAGTTGGTTAATAGCTTGGTCTATTTCTTTTTCGGAGATGGGACTATTCAGACTACTTACTTCTTCCTCTGTTAATCTGAGCAAGCTATATTTTTGAAGGTATTCTTCCATTTCATTTGAGTTATCGAATTTATCGGCATAAAGTTGAGCAAAGTAGCTCCTAACTATTGTTCTAATTTCCTCTTCATTAGTGGTGAGTTCACCCTTTTCATTTTCAAGACTATCAATTTGCTTTTTCTCTTTCCTTTTTTTAATCAGGTTTACTAAGGGTTTGTCTATTTTGTTGGTTTTATCATAGAACCAACTCTTAGTTTTATTAATTAATTCAATAGTTTTTTTACTTTCAATTTTATTAATCTCACCTTTTATTTTTTGAATTTCAAGTTTTGTGTTTGTCTGGGGGTTTTTAATTTGTTCCTTTTCTAGCAATTTTAGTTGTAAACCCAATTCGTTGGCCCTCTCTTTCTCTATTTTATGCAAGTAGGCCTGTAGAGATATAAAACTTCCCCTAATTACTGCTTTGGCTGTATCCCACACATTTTGGTATGATGTCTCATTATTGTCATTTTCTTGGGTGAAGTTATTAATTATGTCTATGATTTGCTGTTTTACCCAATCATTCTTTAGTATAAGATTATTTAGTTTCCAATTATTTTTTGGTCTATTTTCCCCTGGCTTTTTATTAAATGTTATTTTGATTGCATTATGGTCTGAAAAGGATGCATTTACTATTTCTGCCTTACTGCCTTTGATTTTGAGGTTTTTATGCCGTAGTATATGATCAATTTTTGTATAGGTTCCATGAACTGCTGAGAAGAAAGTATATTCCTTTCTGTCTCCATTTAGCTTTCGCCAAAGATCTATCATATCAAACTTTTCTAGTATTCTATTTACCTCTTTTACTTCTTTCTTATTTATTTTGTGGTTTGATTTATCTAATTCTGAGAGTGCAATGTTGAGATCTCCCGCTATTATAGTTTTGCTATCTATTTCCTCTTGCAGCTCTCTTAATTTCTCTTTTAAGAATTTAGATGCTGCACCACTTGGTGCATACATGTTTAATATTGATACTGCTTCACTATTGATGCTTCCCTTTAGCAGGATATAATGCCCTTCCTTATCTCTTTTAATTAGATCAATTTTTGTTTTTGCTTGATCTGAGATGAGGATGGCTACTCCTGCTTTTTTGGTTTTGCCTGAAGCATAATAGATTCTGCTCCACCCTTTTACTTTTAGTTTGAATGTCTCACCCTGTTTCAGGTGTGTTTCCTGTAAACAACATATAGTAGGATTCTGACTTTTAATCCAGTCTGCTAACTGCTTCCTCTTTATGAGGCAGTTTGCCCCATTTACATTTATGGTTAGAAGGACTAATTCTATATTGCTTGCCATCCTATTAACCCCTGCTTATGCTTTTCCCCTTTCCTTCCCTTTTACCCTCCTATCCAGTATTAAACTGGTAAACACCACTTGCTTTACACAGCCCTCCCTTTTTAGGATCCCTCCCCCACCTTAAAGATCCTCCCCTTATTTTACCCCTTTTCCTCGAAATTACTGTATTCCCTTCCCCTTAGCTTACTCCTTCCCTTTCACTTTTCAATGAAGTGGAAGAAGTTTCACCATAAATCGAATATGTCTATTGATACACGCTATGTTCATCTCCCTCCTTTCTTTCTCTCAGATATAATAGGTTACCTTTGCCTCTTCATGAGATGTAGTACCACCACTTTATACTTTTTTATGATATAATCTCCTTTCCACCTCTAGTTTCTAAGACAAATTGTACATATGTTCTTTACATATTTTTTTGACAGAAGTATAGTTCTCAAGATTTCTTTTTACCTTTTTTAGAAGTCTCTTGAGTTCTGTATTTGAAGATCAAACCTCTTATGTAGGTCTGGTTTTTTCATCAAAAATAGATGGAATTCATTTATTTCGTTAAATGTCCATCTTCTTCCCTGGAAAACGATGCTCATTCTTGCTGGGTAAGTTATTCTTGGCTGCATACCAAGTTCCTTAGCCTTTCGGAATATCATGTTCCAGGCCCTGCGTTCTTTTAATGTGGATGCTGCTAGATCCTGGGTTATCCTTATTGTGGATCCTCCATATATGAATTGTTTTTTTCTAGCAGCTTCCAATATCTTTTCCTTTGTCTGATGGTTCATGAACTTGGCCACTATATTTCTTGGCGTTTTGATTTTAGGGTCCCTTTCAGTAGGTGATCGATGAATTTTCTCAATGTCTATTTTACCCTCTGTTTCCAAAACGTCTGGGCAGTTCTCTTTGATAATTTCCTCGAAAATGGTGTCCAAGCTCTTTTTTTCCTCCCATTTTTCAGGGAGTCCGATTATTCTCAAATTGTCTCTCCTGGATCTGTTTTCCAGGTCTGTTGTCTTTCTGGTAAGGTACTTGACAGTCTTTTCAATTGTTTCATTTCTCTGGTTTTGCTTGACTCCCTCTTGGTTTCTCCTTGAGTCATTCATTTCTACTTGTTCCGGTCTAATTTTCAATGATGTATTTTCTTCACTCACTTTTTTTATATCTCTTTGTAATTGTCCAATTGAGTTTTTATCTTCTATGGAATTTTTTTCCATTTTATCCATTTTATTTTTTTGAGAGCTGATTTCTTTTTCCAGCTCTCTAATCCTGTTTTCCTTGGAGTTGTTTACCTTTTCCAGCTCACTAATCCTGTTTTCCTTGGAGTTGTTTACCTTTTCTAGCTCACTAATCTTGTTTCTCAATGATTTTATTTCTTTATCCACTCTGTCTTTGAATGCATGGGATGACTTCTCCAGGCTCTCTTGCCAAGCTTCCCTTTCCTTTTCCCATTTCTCTTCCAGCTCTCTTGTGAGAGCCTTTTTGATTTCCTCTATGAGGTTCTTTTGTATTGATGAGCAGCTTATATCCCTCCCAGGGGATACATCTGGGGACAGTCTGTTCCTAGTCTCCTCAGCATTTGAAGTCTGCTCCCTCTCCACACAGAAGCTGTCAATGGTTAGAGCCCTTTTGAATTTTTTGTTCATTTTGTCAGAGTAGGAATCAAAGAAAACAAACTGACAAGAGAAACAATTGGTCTGTTTTGCGGGGGATAGGGCTGGATGGTATTAATGGGCTTCCTCTACAGACTGGGGGTAGGGCAGCAGAGAGCCACTAACAGAACAGCAATGACTGTACTGAGTCTGCGCTCTGAGGCTCTGAGAATGCACCGAGTCAGTCCAGGTGGGGGTTGGGGGTGGCCGGGCTCTGAGAGACGCTGGCTTTCTGGGGTTTTAATCTTCACCTCCGGTGTTTACACCCTCTCTGCTGCTCCTGGCTTGCTGCCAAGAGGGAGCATCCACACTGGGGCAAAAGCCCTTTTGCAGAAATGGCAGAGATCACACCCCTCCCCCTCAGGTCTGAGCTGTGTGAGCTGCCTGTCTCGCTCTGGCTGTCTGCCCTCAGTCTGAGCCCAGTCTGATTGACCCTCCCCCGAACAAACACAGACCTTTTCTGGTGACTTTCAAGGATGTCTTCTCTTGGTGATAATTTGTGGATTTCTTTCTGGGTCAAGCATTAAGTCAGAGGCTTGTCATGAAGTAAGTTCTGAGAGAAAACGAGGAGCTCAAGCAGCTGTCTGCCTCCACGCCGCCATCTTGGCCCGAAGTCTCTGAATTACAGGTATTCAAAAGACATTGACATGTTAAAATTTCAAATGATACTACTGAAGAAGAAAAGGAAGAGAGGGAGCCATGTGATTATTTAGAAAACTGATAATTTGGATTTTAAAGTACATATTAAAAAGACAATTATATTAAAACATATTATATTATTAGATTACTTGCCATCTAGGAGAGGGGATGGGGGAAGGGGAAAAAAGCTGGAACACAAGGTTTTGCAAGAATCCATGTTGAAAGATTATCTTTGCATATGTTTTGAAAATAAAAAAGCTTCAATAAAAAAAGGAAAAAAAACAACAATGTCAAGAAACAAAAAAAATTAAAAATGTATTTTATTAGATGCTGGGAGTAAAATGACTTTCACTCTCAAAGACACTACTCTATACTATGGGAAAATATGTAGTGTATTCCCTGAGCAAATAACAAAAAAAAAAAAAAAATTGGTGTTATGTGTCAGATGCAAGGAGCCATCTTTCCCATACCAGACATACCAGAAAGACCACTGTATTTAAAACCATTAGACTGTTAGAATGCTGCTCTAAAATTTACTGACCACTATAAACAAGCTATTTCATAGATCTCAAATTTATTTCACATTTGTTAAAAAGCTGATAATTTTACTTTCATTTTCTACCTCATAGAAAAGTAATCACCTGATAGAGATGATAGCAGGAGAAAAGATTTTTGCAAATTATAAAGCTCTATGAAAATATAAGTTATTGTTGCTTAAATATGTAAATGAAAAACCAAGGCATAACTTGAAAACAGAAGGAAATAAATACTCACAATGTGCCATGTTCTATGGTTAAGCTCTTAGTAATTTTTATTTAATTTGACCCTCATGATAACCCTTCCATGTGGCTGCTATTACCATTTCCACTTCCCAGTTCAGTAAATTGAGGCAAATAGAGTTTAAATGTCTTGTCCAAGATTACACACTAGTAAACATCTGAGCTTGGGTTTGAACTCAGTTCTTCCTATCTCCACGTCCCATGCTCTATCCACTGTAAGATATAGCAGCATCTGTACTACCTACTAGGGAAGTTGTACAGAAAGTCAAACTTCCACATCTTGTCTGAAGCTAGATTAGGTAGAGCCATACAAAAGCTTATAAAATGATAATAATAAAATTTGCAATAAGTTTAAAAAGACTGTGCCTTGGAAGAAAAAGAAATTGAATGATAATTATTATTTATTTATTTATTTTTAGATATGACAATGAGCATTGTAGAAAAACAAGACACCAAAATACATGTTGTTTTTCATCTACATTTTAAACTTGTAGTGGTCCAGCTTTGTAGAGGATCTCCATGCCTTGATTTCTGCTGATTCTTCAAATATTTTTATACCACTGAGAGAATGAATCCACTTATAATTTATTGAAATGTATTTGATATATCATTAGTCATTGCAATTTATAGCAATACTGTACTAACTAGTTAGAATATAATAACTTATATGATCATCGATTGAAGAATAAGTCCAGAAAAATTGAAAGTGTCACTCTTCTTTTCAGATATAGTTCTTTTATGAATTTACAAATTTACAATATTATATGAGCTCTCCTAGTCCTTGTAATTCCAAATGACACTGAACAGAGATTAAGCATTTCCCATGTGAATAAAAAATATGTTACCATTTCTCCCATAAAATCTGGAGTGAGAAATTTCAGAGGCTGATGAATTGTTACCTGACTGGTGTCAATGTTCTCTCTGTGTACATTTCTAAGACTATACAGGTGGTTCTATTCCTTTAATTTTTTTTCCATAGCAAATCAAACTGTCCTTTAGGAAAGTTTTCTCTTTCTCACTTTATCCACAAGATTGTAATGAAGTTCTGTTGATAGGCTATAGTTTGTAAAAATGGTTTTAGAGAGTATGAATGGCAAGGTGATTTTAAATATAGATCTAGAAGTGATTTTAGGAGTCATGTCTAAATGCAACCCCTTATTTTGTGGAAGAAAATGATTCTTCAGGAAGTTGTCTCATACCCAGAGGATACAACCAGTTACTGATTGAGCTGGGTTTCAAACCAAACAGTTATAGAATTAATTCAAAAATATTTTTCATTAAAGGAAATAATTCTAATGCCTTAAGCCTAAAGCAGTTTTAATAGCATCTGTTACATTTGCTACACTGTTTTTGTTTTGTTTTGTTTTGTTTTGTTTTTTAATCATTGTCTTCTCTAATACAACAATTGTTAAAATGGATTCATCCTTTTCCCAAAATTCAGGAAGTATTAGGAATTGTATACTGGTGATCAATTCTGATTCTTTTGGTTTTAATTTTCACTTTATCAATTTATTATTACTTTTTGAAACTTTATTTTTAAACCCTGGATTTACAAATTGGAAAATATACATCTATTCTGTTCAATTAAAAATATAATTTGCATTAGTAACATCAGATATTTCTTTTTTTTTTTTTTTTTTACTTAAGCATGCCATCTTTAATTGAAATTAAAGTTTAATGTCCAGCAAATTAAAAAAAAATCTTAAGAATCATTAAATTAAGATATCTGTAATGGGGCCTGTAAGAAATAGAATTTTTCATTTTTCCTAAATTCCAAGGGCCATTTTTTGGATACTTACAGAATACAGCAGTATTTTGAAAGATAGGCAAAATAGATTTTTTTTTGGTTTTGCTTTTTTGTTTTTGTTGTTTTATTTCAGTTGACTTTGAATCAGGAAACTGAGAATACTTAAGCAAAGGCCAAAGAAAGAAGAAAACTTCACATTTGGCAAAATTGAAATATTTGCTTTATAAGATTTTTTAAATATGCCTATATATTTTTTTCTCATAAAATACGGTCCTTCTGCTTTTCTGGTCCTTTCAGTCTTAGTATTATCTTCTCTACCAGCAGTAAAAACTTGATAAATGTTCCTGATTGATGTTCCCTTGCTTTTTTTGTTCAGAACAGGCTTCCTAATCATACCTCTAACAGAGATTACATTGACTGAAATGCTAACAAACATTTCCATTTTGTGACTAAATCCTTGGTTGAAATTAAAGATTTTGAATAGCTTAATCAACATATGGATGGGGAAGGAAATCTGGAATAAGCATTACCTTATTTTCCATTGCTCATATTCTATTTGTGCACCACCACAATCACAAACTTTGTGAAACTGAAGATAATACATTGGCAATGTAAAGTGCATCTAGACAGATATGGCAGCACACAGTGCTGTGTCATGCCCTGGGATGAATTGAAATACCTATATAAGCTGACTTACTGATTGAGGGAAGCATCATTCCACAACTGACTGCCTACAGTGATTGAAGCTTAAATTTGCCATGTTAAAGTTGCTTGTCTATACAATAACATTAATAATCATTTTTTTTAAATGTTTGTCTCTTTCAGGAAGGTGACAATTCTAGTTTGGTTGCCACATACTTTGATATACTAACATGGAGAGGAAGGGAAAAGCAGGCAATAGTGATGGATTCTAAAGATAATTTTGTTTTTCACCACAAAATATAACCTCACAAATGGTCAGATAGCTGTGCTCAGTCTTGACTAATCCTGTAACCACAGATTTTTCTGCTTTGAGGACCATTTTTGTATTTTTGCTTGTCATAGCCCTAGTTGTGCTTCCATACATTCAAAATGTGACTGCCACGATTTCTCCTCCACCATTTTGTCATCTTCTTTCATACCCTGGAGATAATTTTATCCTGAAGACCTATTCTCATGATTAGTAAGAGGCTGCCTGGGCCAGTATTTCAGAAGGACCTCCAGTAATGTTTTCCTTAAGCCATAACAGCTTTCTAAACTGGTCTTCCTCAACAGCTGTCACCTTGTCCCTATGGAATTGTCTCTACCACATTTTCTAACTAAGCTTTACATATTGTTTTCTCCTGTTAGAATCTAACTCCCTAAGGACAGGGATTATTTTGCTTATTTGTATTTCTATCCCTGAGTGATTAACATAGTTCCTGCCATAGACTGACTCTGTCTGTCTGTCTGTCTATCTATCTATCATCTATTTATCTATCTTTTAATGCCTTTCTGTGTATACGGTTCCCAGAAATCAAGAGTTATAACATGTGAATTCAACAAACTTTATAATTTTTTTTCTATCCGCTCTATTTTCTTGTACCACATAATCCACCTTGGAACAATTATTTAGTTATTCTATCTTCTCAATATTTCTAATCTAGTTGAACAAAACATACTTGTAACAAAGTAGATTGTCATTGATTATATGGAGTTCTCATTAAAAAATGCTGTTACTCTAACAATATCTTCTCCCACACTATTGGAGGAGGGGTAAAAAAGGGTGGTGATTGACAAGAGAAAAAAAAAAAAAGGAAAAGAGCAGATCAAGGACATATTTGTGTTTACAGACAGCTAGCATCAGTGGTATGATGTAAACATGTTATAAAACTCTGAAAACTACAAGAACAAAAAGCTGTCCAAGATTACATAAAACAAACAAACAAAAAATCTGGAAATGGTAAAAAGAATCTCAGCATATGGTCAATGGTATGAGTTATAGAAAGGAATATATGTTTTGATAGGTACTTTGGGGGGTATATTATTAACAGCTCAGCTACAAAGCATAGAACTAAGTGGATTGAAACTTTATTCTTTTGAGTGTCCCATGACTTATAATATCAAGTTATCTTGTGAGTTAGCTAGCTGGTATAGTAAATAAAACAAGAGGCCTGATGCCAGAAAGATGTAATTTCATAACCCTTCTCGGACTTTGGTAGCTATGTGAGCTTGAAGGAGCCACTTAACTCTATTTGCCTTCATTTCCTCAACTGTAAAATGGACATAATAACAACACTTACTTTTCCAACCCTCTCAGGGTTATTGTGAGGACCAAAAAAGATTTTATGAATAAGACATTTAACAAAACGCCTAGTATATTTCTCAGTTAATTATCTCAGCTTTTCATCTATTCAAAATCTGACTAGCTTATATATTTTGTGATCTCAAATTTCCTCTGTTCTTTAATTGTGGATTTTCCTCTTCCCTAGGAAAAACAACTTTTAATATATTATTAATATCAATAAAATGGGAAGGAATAAAAAATTATCATACATGAAGCTACTATCAAATACAAAGTAAGCCAGAAAATAAGTTAACTTGCATTCGGGAAATAGTATTAGATTGAAAAAAAATGTTACTATTAATCTGTTATTTTGAATTAGGCATAATGTTAGAAAAACACATTCAGATTATTATTTAGGTGTGAAATCTCTGGCTCATGATTTATTAGTAAAGAAAATATGCCTTTTGTAGCAGGATGCAAAGTCATTGTCCTCTTTATTGTTGTGAGAAAGAGATAAAGAAGAGAGAATCAACTAGAATTTAATTCAAGTCTGAAACAAGCTCTTAGTTAAAAAACTGCTGTTGCCAGGCAGACTCCACAGGGGCCTCTCGAGGATGTTCCAGGTCATTCTCTAGCATTGGCTCATCAAGGGGTGCCCAGACAAAGGGAGCATTAATGCTCCTACCACCTGCCTGGCTGGAAATTACTACTAGTGAAAGCTGAGCTAGTAAGAGCTTTTAAAAGCATCTGTTCAACCAAGCTGGTAGAAAGTTGTACAGGCTTTCCATGGACTCAAAGTGATCTTCCTTTCCACAACCCACTTCTAATATTAAATGTAGCATATGGTTTCAAAAGCTTCTGGCTTCTTACCAGCTCAGAGATGGAGAGTACTTCAGCCCCTCCCTGGATATTCTCTCATTTAACATCTTAATCCTAACAAATCTTACCTTTTATTGATCTCTGCACTTTTATCATTTAATTAAGACATGGCTTAGGACTTCTCTGCTTGAGAAGAAATATTTGCCAGTGGCATCCAGACCTAACACAAACTGTAATTACAGAAAGCTTTGAACAGAGTACAGTGGTCATCACTGCCATTAGGGAATTACTAAATACCTTTTGTTCCCTGTCTGAGATAAGTGGAGCATCTCCAACTTACTGCTTACTCCTCCAAGCCTATATTGGAATATTATTAATGCTAGTTTTTTTGTTATTTTTGTTTGCTTCTTCTTTTTTTTGTAGTTTTAAAATTAACCCTCTGATGCCCATATGGTGGATCCCAAATTCTTCATTGCTGATGCAAATAGGGACTATCAATGCTATCCTTTCTTCACAACAATTAAAAACACTGAGAATAGGAAAAATAAACAAATGACAGCTAAATAAATAAAACCTTCCTCATTCCCCAGGTGAAATGAATTCAAATCAATATGAGTTTAGGATGAGTTTAGGATGCACTTTGCAGTTGTGTTAGGCATCAAGTAAATGCTTGAATGGATCCATCATTTCTGAGGATAACTAAAAGTACAGAGAGAGAATTGTAAAAGAGCTCAAATATACACCCAATTTCTTTCATTGTTGAGAAGTCATAAGCCCAAAGAACTGAAATGAATTTCAAATTGCTCAGATTGTCAATGTGAAAAAGGGGATTTGAATACAATTTATGACTTATGATTCAATGCTATTTCCATTGTATGAAAACTACTGCGCTCATCCTGTGAAACTCCTGTCTGTCTCCCACCATATATCTTCCACAAAAATCCACTCATGCATGCTAGGTTTTTTTTTAATATGATTATGTTATGTTTAATTAACATAATTTTCTCTGTGACATGGTTCCTAACCTCAGATATTTTAATATTTAAATAACATAATATATATGCTCACAAAGTACAATAATATAAGAAAGTAAGTTCAATGGAGTCTAAATAATGTATTATGAGAAATTTGAGAAGGAAGAAGAGATCATTGACAGCTAAGGCAGGAGGAAAGACTCTATGGAACTGGTAGCATGTATGTTTAGTTTAAAAGAGAGGAATTTTAGTGGGTATGAAGAGTGGTGAGGTTCTTCCATAATCTCATCACCATGCTGCTACCTCAAATCTTAACAAATATTACCTTCTTCAGTCTCCACTCCCCTCTGACTGGAAGGCTGGAGAGCAGAGTATCAAACTCCTCTTTAATGCCATCCTTATAAAGGACAGAAAATGGACTTTGGGGATCACTGCACTCTGCATCTTCTACTCTGCCTAATTCATGGAACAAGACATAAGAGCAAACTTCTTTCCAATCTTATTTTGTCTGTTGTCTCTCCCTCTCCTTTAAGATGATGATGATGATGGGGGACTTCCGGCCAAGATGGCGGCATGGAGACAGACAGCTGCTTGAGCTCTGTGCTTTCTCTCAGGACTTACTTCATGACAAGCCTCAGAGTTAATGCTTGACCAGAAAAGAAACCCACAAATAGTCACCAAGAGAAGACATCCTTGAAATTCGCCATAGAAGGTCTGTATTTGCTCGGGGGAGGGTCGAACATACTGGGTACAGACTGAGGGCAGGCAAGCCAGAGCAAGAAAGGCAGCACACTCAGCTCAGAACAGAGGGGGGAGAGGTATGATCTCTGCCATTTCTGTGAAAAGGCTTTTATCCCAGTGTGGATGTTCTGTCTTGGCAGCAAGCCAGGAGCAGCAGAGAGGGAGTAAACACCAGAGGTGAAGATTAAAACCCCTAAGAGCTAGCGTCTCTTGGAACTGGCCACCCCCAACCCCCATCTGGACTGAATCAGTGCATTCTAAGAGCTTCAGAGTCCAGACACAATGCAGTCATCACTTTCCTGTTAGTGGCTCTCTGCTGCCCTACTCCCAGTCTGTAGAAGAAGCCCATTAACACCATCCAGCCCCATCCCCCACCAAAAAAGACCAATTGTTTCTCTTGTCAATTGGTTTTCTTCAATTCCACTCTTGACAAAATGAACAAAAAATTAAAAAGGGCTCTAACCATTGACAGCTTCTGTATGGAGAGAGAGCAGACTTCAAATACTGAGGAGACTAAAAACAGACTGTTCCCGGAGGAATCCCCTAAGAGGGATATGAATACAAAATCACCTCATAGAGGAAATCAAAAAGGCTCTCACAAGAGAGCTGAAGAGAAATTGGAAAAGGAAAGGGAAGCTTGGGAAGAGAGCCTGGAGAAGTTATCCAGAGTGGATAAAGAGATCAAATCATTGAGAAATAAAATTAGTGAATTAGAAAAGGCAAACAACTCCAAGGAAAACAGGATTAGTGAATTGGAAAAGATAAACAACTCCAAGGAAAACAGGATTAGTGAGCTGGATAAAGAAATCAGCTCTCTAAAAAATAAAATGGAAAAAAATTCCAAAGAAGAAAAAAACTCACTTAAAAACACAATTGGACAATTACAAAAAGATATAAAAAAAGTGAGTGAAGAAAATATATCATTGAAAATTAGATTCGAATAAGTAGAAATGAATGACTCAAGGAGAAGCCAGGAGGTAGTCAAGCAAAACCAGAGAAATGAAACAATTGAAAAGAATTTAAAGTACCTTATTAGAAAGACAACAGACCAGGAAAAAAGATCCAGGAGAGACAATTTGGGGATTATCGGACTCCCTGAAAAATGTGAGAAAAAAAGAGCTTGGGCATTTTCGAGGAAATTATCAAAGATAACTGCCCAGAAGTTTTGGAAACAGAGGGTAAAATAGACAATGAAAAAATTCATCAGTCACCTACTGGAAGAGACCCTAAAATCAAAATGCCAAGAAACATAGTGGCCAAGTTCAAGAACCATCAGACAAAGGAAAAAGTATTAGAAGCTGCTAGAAAAAAAGCAATTAAGATATGGAGGAGCCACAATAAGGATAATCCAGGATCTAGCAGCGTCTATATTAAAAGAATGAAGGGCCTGGCATATGATATTCCGAAAGGCTAAGGAACTTGGTATGAAGCCAAGAATAACTTACCCAGCAAAAATGAGCATTATTTTCCAGGGAAGAAGATGGACATTTAACGAAATTAATGAATTCCATCTATTCTTGATGAAAAAACCAGACCTACATAAAATGATTGATTTTCAAATACAAAACTCAAGAGATTTCTAAAAAGGTAAAAAGAAATCTTGAGAACTATACTTCTGCCAAAAAAAATATGTAAAGAACATATGTACAATTTGTCTTAGAAACTAGAGGTGGACAGGAAAGTATATCATAAAAAATTGTAAAGTGGTGGTACTACATTTTGCAAAGAGGCAAAGGTAAACTATTATATCTGAGAGAAAGAAAGGAATGAGAGGAACATAGTGTGTATCAATACACATATTCGATTTATGGTGAAACTTCTTCCACTTCAGTGAAAAGTGAAAGGGAAGGAGTATGCTAAGGGGAAGGGAATACAGAAATTTTGGGTAAAATAAGGGGAGGAACTTTAATGATGGGGAGGGATCCTAAAAAGGGAGGGCTGTGAAAAGCAAGTGGTGTTCACAAGTTTAATACTGGGTAGGGGGGTAAGACGGAAGGAAAGGGGAAAAGCATAAGCAGGGGTTAATAGGATGGCAAGCAACATAGAATTAGTCATTCTAACCATAAATGTGAATGGGGCAAACTGCCTCATAAAGAGGAAGCAGTTAGCAGACTGGATTAAAAGTCAGCATCCTACTATATGTTGTTTACAGGAAACACACCTGAAACAGGGTGATACATTCAAACTAAAAGTAAAAGGGTGGAGCAGAATCTATTATGCTTCAGGCAAAACCAAAAAAGCAGGAGTAGCCATCCTCATCTCAGATCAAGCAAAAACAAAAATTGATCTAATTAAAAGAGATAAGGAAGGGCATTATATCCTGCTAAAGGGTACCATCAATAATGAAGCAATATCAATATTAAACATATATGCACCAAGTGGTGCAGCATTTAAATTCTTAAAAGAGAAATTAAGAGAGCTGCAAGAAGAAATAGATAGCAAAACTATAATAGTGGGAGATCTCAACCTTACACTCTCAGAATTAGATAAATCAAACCACAAAATAAATAAGAAAGAAGTCAAAGAAGTAAATAGAATACTAGAAAAAATTTGATATCATAGATCTTTGATGAAAGCTAAATGGATACAGAAAGGAGTATACTTTCTTCTCAGGAGTTTATGGAACCTATACAAAAATTGATCATATGCTAGGGCATAAAAACCTCAAAATCAAAGGCAGTAAGGCAGAAATAGTAAATGCATCCGTTTCAGACCACAATGCAATCAAAATTACATTTAATAAAAAGCCAGGGGAAAATAGACCAAAAAATAATTAGAAACTAAATAATCTTATACTAAAGAATGATTGGGTAAAACAGCAAACCATAGGCATAATTAATAACTTCACCCAAGAAAATGACAATAATGTGACATCATGCCAAAATGTGTGGGATACAGCCAAAGCAGTAATAAGGGGAAGTTTTATATCTCTTACAGGCCTACTTGCATAAAATAGAGAAAGAGAGGGCCAACGAATTGGGCTTACAACTAAAATTGCTTAGAAAAGGAACAAATTAAAAACCCCCAGACAAACAAAAACTTGAAATTCAAAAAATAAAAGGTGAGATTAATAAAATTGAAAGTAAAAAAAACTATTGAATTAATTAATAAAACTAAGAGTTGGTTCTATGATAAAACCAACAAAATAGACAAACCCTTAGTAAACCTGATTGAAAAAAGGAAAGAGAAAAAGCAAATTGTTAGTCTTGAAAATGAAAAGGGTGAACTCACCACTAATGAAGAGGAAATTAGAACAATAGTTAGGAGCTACTTTGCTCAGCTTTATGCCGATAAGTTCGATAACTTAAATGAAATGGAAGAATACCTTCAAAAATATAGCTTGCCCAGATTAACAGAGGAAGAAGTAAGTAGTCTGAATAGTCCCATCTCCGAAAAAGAAATAGACCAAGCTATTAACCAACTTCCTAAGAAATAGTCCCCAGGACCAGATGGATTTACAGGTGAATTCTACCAAACATTTAAAGAACAACTAACTCCAATGCTATGTAAACTATTTGAAAAAACAGGGATTGAAGGAGTCCTACCAAATTCCTTCTATGACACAGACATGGTACTGATACCTAAACCAGGTAGATCGAAAACTGAGAAAGAAAACTATATACCAATTTCCGTAATGAATATTGATGCTAAAATCTTAAATAAGATATTAGCAAATAGACTTCAGAAAATCATCCCCAGGATAATACACTATGACCAAGTGGGATTTATACCAGGAATGCAGGGCTGGTTTAATATAAGGAAAACTATTAGTATAATTGACCATATTAATAATCAAATTAATAAAAACCATATGATCATCTCAATAGATGCAGAAAAAGCATTTGATAAAATCTAACATCCATTCCTACTAAAAACGCTTGAGAGTATAGGAATAAATGGACTATTCCTTAAAATAATAAGGAGCATATATTTAAAACCTTCAGTAAACATCATATGTAATGGCGATAAACTAGAACCTTTCCCTGTAAGATCAGGTGTGAAACAAAGTTGCCCACTATCACCATTACTTTTCAATATAGTACTAGAAATTCTAGCCTTGGCAATAAGAGCCGAGAAAGAGATTCAAGGAATTAGAGTAGGAAATGAGGAAATCAAATTATCACTTTTCAGAGATGATATGATGGTATACTTAGAGAACCCCAAAGACTCTGCTAAAAAGTTATTAGAAATAATTCAGAATTTTAGCAAAGTTGCAGGATACAAAATAAATCCACATAAATCCTCAGCATTTTTATACATTACCAACACAATCCAACAGCAAGAGATACAAAGAGAAATTCCATTCAAAATAACGTTCAATAGTATAAAATATTTGGGAATATATCTACCAAAGGAGAGTCAGGAATTATATGAATAAAATTACAAAACACTTGCCACAAAAATAAAGTCAGATTTAAATAATTGGAAAGACATTCAGTGGTCTTGGATATGCCAAGCGAATATAATTAAGATGACAATACTCCCTAAACTAATTTATTTATTTAGTGCTATATTAGAATTTCAAGAAACTATTTTAATAACCTAGAAAAAATAACAACAGAATTCATATGGAACAACAAAAGGTTGAGAATTTCAAGGGAAGTAATGAAAAAAAAATTAAGTGAAGGTGGACTAGCTGTACCTGATCTAGAACTGTATTATAAAGCAGCAGTCACCAAAACCATTTGGTATTGGCTAAGAAATAGACTAGTTGATCAGTGGTATAGGTTAGGTTCACAGGGCAAGATAGTGAATAAAAATAGCAATCTAGTGTTTCACAAACCCAAAGATCCCAAATTTTGGGATAAGAATTCAATATTTGACAAAAACTGCTGGGAAAACTGGAAAATTCAATGACAGAAACTAGGCATGGACCCATATTTAACACCACATACTAAGATTAGATCAAAATGGGTCCAAGATTTAGGCATAAAGAACAAAAACTTAAATAAATTGGAGGAACATGGGATGGTTTACCTCTCAGACTTGTGGAGGAGGAAGGAGTTTGTGTCCAAGGTAGAACTAGAGACCATTATTGATCACAAAATAGAAAAATTTAATTACACCAAATTAAAAAGTTTGTGCACAAACAAAACTAATGCAAACAAGATTAGAAGGGAAGTAACAAATTGGGAAAACATTTTTTACAGTTAAAGGTTCTGATTAAGGCCTCGTCTCCAAAGTATACAGAGAATTGACTTTAATTTATAAGAAATCAAGCCATTCTCCAATTGATAAATTGTCAAAGGATATGAACAGAATTTTCAGATGATGAAATTAAAACTATTTCCACTCATATGAGTATTCCAAATCATTATTGATCAGAGAAATGCAAATTAAGACAACTCTGAGATATCATTACACACCTGTCAGATTGGCTAAGATGACAGGAACAAATAATGATGAATGTTGGAGGGGCTGTGGGAAAACTGGGACACTGATGCATTGTTGGTGGAGTTGTGGAAGAATCCAACCATTCTGGAGAGCAATCTGGAATTATGCCCCAAAAGTTATCAAAATGTGCATACCCCTCTGACCTAGCCATACTACTACTGGGCTTATATCCCAAGGAAATACTAAAGAAGGGAAAGGGACCTGTATGTGCCAAAATGTTTGTGGCAGCCCTTTTCATAGTTGCTAGAAGCTGGAAAATGGATGTTCATCAATTGGAGAATGGTTGGGTATATTATGGTATATGAATGTTTTGGAATATTATTGTTCTGTAAGAAATGACCAACAGGAGGAATACAGAGAGGCTTGGAGAGAGTTACATCAACTGATGCTAAGTGAAATGAGCATAACCAGAAGATCATTGTACACTTCAACAATGATACTGTATGAGGATGTATTCTGATGGAAGTGGATATCTTCAACATAGAAAAGAGCTAATCCAATTCCAACTGATCAATGATGGACAGAATCAGCTACATTCAGAAAAGGAACACTGGGAAATGAGTGTAAATTGTGAGCATTGTTTTTTTTTTTTTGCTTGTCTGTTTGTTTGTTTTTTGTTTTGTTTTGTTTTGTTTTGTTTTTTGTTTTTTTTTTTGTTTTTGTTTTTGTTTTGTTTCTCTTCCCAGATTATTTTTACTTTGTGAATACAATTCTTCCTTTGCAACAACAACAACAAAATTTGGTTCTGCACATATATATTGTACTTAAGATATAGTATAAGATATTTAATATGTATGGGAATGCCCTCCATGCAGGGGAGGGGGTAGAAGGAAGGAGGGGAAAAACTCGGAACAGAAGGGAGTACAAGGGATAATGTTGTAAAAAAAAATTACCTATGCATATATACTGCCAAAGAGAATGTTATAATTATAAAATTTAATAAAAAAATGCTAAAAAAAAAAGAACTAAGTACCTAATGTATACAATCCATTGTGTTAATCATTGGAAAAAAAACAAAATATATAATATAATAAAATATAAATACATATAAAAAAAAGATGATGATGATGATAATAATGATAACAATTAATTGTATTCCTTACCCTTAGCACAGTGCCTGCCACATAGTATGTTCTTAATCATTTTTATTGGATTGAATTGTTAGGTTATTGTTACTTAGTCAATTAAAACACATCTTACTCTTCATGTGACCTCCTTTGGATTTTCTTAACAGAGGTACTAGAGAGGCATGCTATTTATTTCTCTAGTTCGTTATACAGATGAAGAAACTGAGGCAGACAGGGTTAAATGACTTGCCCAGGGTTATACAACGTGTGTCTGATGTTGGATTTTAACTCATGATTATTTGACTCTAGACCCAGAAATGTATATACTGTACCACTTAGATGCCCACTGGATTGGAGAGGATAACATGACAAAAGAAATAAAAAAGAGGAAAAATTAAACAAAGGATATGGAGTAGTCCAACTGATGGAAATGTAGAGTAGAAAAGGGCAGCAATGTAAGATAAGATTATTTTAATGAGACTGTGGAGGCACCAGTGAGATAACTATTATACTGGGGCTCTCATATAACTTTATATCTTAAGCTGAGTTTACATAATGATGAGAATATTTGCCAATTTATGAATCCCCTCCCCTAGCCTTTCTGATCCTCCATATTTTGATCTTTATATACATTTTTTATTTTTATTTTTATTTAAATCATTTATTTATTTATTTATTTTTTACAAAAATTTTATGCATAGGTAATTTTTCAGCATTGATAGTTGCAAAACCTTTTGTTCTAACTTTTCTCCTCCTTCTACCCACCCCTTCTCCAAGATAGAAGGTTGACCAATACATGTTAAATATGTTAAAGTATAAGTTAAATAAAATATATGTATACATGTCCAAACAGTTATTTTGCTGTACAAAAAGAATCGGACTTTGAAACAGTGTACAATTAGCCTGTGAAGGAAATAAAAAATGTAGGCAGACAAAAATAGAGGAATTGGGAATTCTATGTAGTGGTTAATAGTCAACTCCCAGAATTCTTTTCCTGGGTATAGCTGATTCAGTTCATTATTGCTCTATTGGAACTGATTTGTTTCATCTCATTGTTGAAAAGGGCCTCATCCATCAGAATTGATCATCAAATAATATTGTTGTTGAAGTATTCTATATATATATATATATATATATATATATATATATATATATATATATATATATATTAAAAAATTTCCAAAAGCCAAATAAACTGGATCTCAAGGTCTGGATAGTCTTAGATATCAAGACCAAACTTATCTATTCATATTTTGAAAGATGTTGGTGTTACAGTCATGGTTAGCAAGTATTATTGAGGACACACTATTTCAAGCAATAGATAATAAAATAATAACAAATAAAAAATAAAATTTATCATTCAATTTAAGCTTCTTCCACCTTACACGCTCCCCTATCCCCTTCATGTACTTTTCATTCTAATGACACTGGCCTCTTACTTGTTTTTCCAACAACATAATCTCTCTTAATTCTAGGAAGTTTTACTTGTATTTCCTCCTTATATGGAGTTGTTCCTCATTTCTACCTCCTGCCTTCCTTCAAGTCCTATTCAAAAATCTGACCTTTTATATGAATCATTTCATGTTTTCCCTTAATTTTAGTCCCTCTATTTATTATCTTCAATTTGTTTTGTATGTAGCATATCTGGATATAGCTATTTATTTTTTGTTTTCCCCACTTTACTGAGTTCCTTGAGAGCAGGAATATTTACCTTTCTTTATTTCTCTATTGTACTGCACACCACATAGCACATGATAGGTACCTAATAAATGCTGATTGACTAAAAATCCATAATCCACAAGCTTGATTCTATTATTCCTTATCCTATTTATTCAGTTTTCCTTAGACATGTCAAACACTTAATAGATTGTGCAATTCTTTATAAACCTCTTTCTTCTATGATTTTCTCTGGGTTGCCTGGTTCTTGCTTTCCCAGAGGTCCCGAATTCCATGCACTTTCTTTGTTTAAGTTTCTAAGACCAAATTCCTTTCTCCTATTTTAAATTTCTGCTGTCAGCCCATATGTTTTAATGTATAAGGCCTCACATCCCTGCCTCTGTTTTCAAGGATAGAACCCACATGACTTTGCTTCAGTCCCTTAATACCTTAAGGACTTGCTATTTCACTGGCAAAAGAGCTGATATAGAAGGCAAACTTTCTATAATTAGCAACATGATTTTTGAGAGTTATTGTGGTCAAAATTTTCTTCATTCTATAAAGAATTTAATGATTAATCTCTTCACACATAGCCAAGGTCATCCTAAGGAAAAAAAAAACAAAACCAAAAGCATATTTTTGTTGCTAGGTTTGTAATGGAAATCTTTTCAGTTTGTTACAACTTATTATATAGCTAACAGTCCACTTAGCCTTCAAAAATCTTGTTTCTGAGACAGATTCCAAGTCTAGGATAGCAGAAAAAAAGCACAGCTATTCTTTGTATTGCCACTTCTCAGTAAATATCTTGGAAATGTGTAGAGAACCACAGATACTGGGGAACTCTGAGAAAACTATACTTGAAGCAAAGATATTTACTGCAGGATGTTAACTCAGTGTAATTGCTGAGATAATGATTCTCTAGTTCGCATATACTTAGTACTTAGTATAGTGATGTAATGGTTCTCTAATTAATAAATAATCACTATGCTATAATGATGTAATTACAATGAGGTGTATAAGGACTAAGAAGGACTGGGACATTCTATTTTTTGGCCATCCTCCTGGTGGCTCTCCTGCTTTCATCACTTCTCCACCTAAAGACCAAGGCCCATCCAAAGGACCTCCAGAAAGCTAGCCTGAACATTACATTTCAGCACACAAACAGGGACAGAAATGTACCATAATGAGTCCTGAATAGCAAACAGAACAAAAAAAAATAATAGTGAGTAATTTTTCTAGCCCCAGAAAGCATAAGTTGACAGAAAGAAAGTTCTGCAGAAATTGAGATCAAGATCTAATCAGTAGGTCCTCTCTAGTATAGAGAGAAGTTATGAACTTCTCAAGGGCAAGAAGAAGTCCCAAATGAACCAGTGTCTCAAATTGATGTAAGGTTCAGAAACAAGTGCCAACTGTTTTATTTCTCACTAACTTGTTCCAAGTCACAAATCCAAGAAGGACTGAGGAAGGGAGCTAGCTGTTCCTTCGTGATATTCCAGATTGACGAACAATTATAGAGCATAAACAATTAATGAATTCAGAATCAGACAGCAACTTGTTGGATTATGACTCCCCAAACAGTGCAAAATTTCAATTATATTTTCTATTTTAAGGTGAAACCTATAGGAAAAAAAAAAAGAATTGGAAGAGAAAAGCTTGCAAGTCAGTCACAGTGAACCCACTTAGAGCTTTCCAAATATCTCTTACTATATAGGCCAACAACTGTCTTTTAAATTTTCAATGAGGGACAAGCCACCATTATATTGTGCAGACACCAAACCAGGTCAAGAACTTTCAGAATTTAGAGTAGAAAGGCAGAAATCAGACTTTGACCTGGAGAGACCACTGAAAATTTGTAGTTGTTTATCACGATAAAGTTGTTATATTTGAGATACTGAAATAACACAACACTCAATATCCCACCAAAGAGTAGCTCCAGAAGTGACATGGCCATTTACTTCAGAAAAATAGTCCTAACATAAAGTATAAGTTGGAAGTAGGCAGAAAAAAAGAAACAGCTTTGAAAGATTTAAGAACAAATCAATCCAAGGACAAATTACAATTCCAAAGGACTCTCAATAGAACATGATATCTTCTGATTAAGAGAGGGTAGTTCTAAATTTCAGATTTAGAACTTTTTTTTATATGAACAATGTGGGAATTTGTTTTGCATGACTATGAATTTTTTGCAAAAAATTCATTTTTCTTTTTTAATTGAGAGTTGGAAAAGATAAAAAGGAGACCTGGTAATTTTTATTCAAAAATAAAAACGAACAGAAGGAAGCACAGTCAAGTAGGACTGCTTTGAAAATAATGTGTGGAATTCATTGTGTACTTTTTAAGCAACTAGAAATATTAAAAAGTGATTCACAGTTTCCCACAAAATCTTCTTTTTGTTTTCTGATATATATATATGAAAAAGAAATACAGTTTTGCTCTAAGAACTCCTGGAATATTACAGTATAATGTTGTTAGACTGAAAATAAACAAAGAAAATTGAAGCAAACAATGATACAGCACTTTGTAATAAAGTAAACTCAAAAAGCAGCATCTTAGAGTATTAAAAGGCAAAATGCAGGGTTGGAGATTGCCTTTATTAACATATACTCACACACATACACATACTCCTCAACCATATACTGGGTCTGTATCCTCAAAAGTGTCTCTTTTCTTACTTATCTTTTTAACTAAACATCCTATCCTTGTAACAACTTTTATATAAATACTGATAACTAATCAAACTGTCATCACTAGTGCAGGTCCTTATAACCTCATGCTCAGATTTTTGTAGTACCCTACAGTTGGGTGCACCAACATCATATTTCTCTCTTTTCAGTTCATCTGTTCTGCACAGTTATCAGATTGATCTTCAAGCACAAATATAATGGTGTTATATCCTTCTCTATTCAATAAATTTTAGTGATTCCCTACCATCTAAGGATAAAATATAAAATATAAAATTTTCAGGTGTTAAAATCTCTTCAAAACTTGGCCTCTTCTCATCTTGCCAATCTCCTTAGACCTAATTCATGTCCATATACTCTCTAACACTTAGCTCCTTATTGTTTATAACATAAGACAAGAGACTATATCTTCAAACTGTTCATTTTCATTGACTATCCACCATGCCTGGAATTCTTTCCTCTAATCTTCATTTCTTACCATCCGTGGCTTCTATTGTGTCCCAGTTTAAATTGTTTCTACAAGCAGACTTTTCTAATCCTTCCTAACATTCCTTCTCTTTCTCTGTTGTTTATCCCAAATTTATTCCACCATGTATCTTATAAATACATAATTGTTTGGATTCTGTCTTCTCTATTAGTTTGTGATCTCCTTGAGAATAAAGTCTATATTTTGTACAAACTAAACTAATGCAAACAACATTAGAAGGGAAGTAACAAATTGGGAAAACATTTTTACAGTTAAAGGTTCTGATAAAGGCCTCATCTCTAAAATATACAGAGAATTGACTTTAATTTATAAGAAATCAAGCCATTCTCCAATTGATAAATGGTCAAAAGATTTGAACAGACAATTTTCAGATGATGAAATTGAAACTATTTCCACTCATATGAAAGTGTTCCAAAACACTATTTATCAGAGAAATGCAAATTAAGACAACTCTGAGATACCACTACACACCTGTCAGATTGGCTAAGATGACAGGCACAAATAATGATGAATGTTGGAGGGGCTGTGGGAAAACTGGGACAGTGATTCATTGTTGGTGGAGTTGTGAAAGAATCCAACCATTCTGGAGAGCAATCTGGAATTATACCCCAAAAGTTATCAAACTGTGCATACCATTGGATCCAGCAGTGCTACTACTGGGCTTATATCCCAAGGAAATACTAAAGAAGGGAAAGGGTCCTGTGTGTGCCAAAATGTTTGTGGCAGCCCTTTTCATAGTGGCTAGAAAGTGGAAAATGAATGGATGCCCATCAATTGGAGAATGGTTGGGAAAATTATTGTATATGAATGTTATGGAATATTATTGTTCTGTAAGAAATGACCAACAGGATACATATAGGGAGGCTTGGGGAGACTTACATCAACTGATGCTGAGTGAAATGAGCAGAACTAGGAGATCATTATACAATTCAACAATGATACTGTATGAGGATGTATTCTGATGGAAGTGTATATCTTCAACATAGAGAAGAGTTAATCCAATTCCAATTGATCAATGATGGACAGAATCAGCTACACCCAGAAAAGGCACAGTGGGAAATGAGTGTAATCTGTTAGCATTTTTTGTTTTTATCTCAAGATTATTTTTACCTTCCAAATCCAAGTCTTCCTTTGCAACAACAACAACAACAATAAAAGCAACAAAATTCGGTTCTGCACATATATATTGTACCTAGGATATACTATAACATATTTAATATGTATGGGAATGCCTCTCATCTAGGGGAGGGGATGGAAAGAAGGAGGGGAAAAATTCAGAACAGAAGGGAGTACAAGGGATAATGTTGTAAAAAATTACCTATGCATATGTACTGTCAAAAATGTTATAATTATAAAATTAATAAAAACTTTTTTTTTAAAAAGAGAATAAAGTCTCTTTTGTGTGTTTTTTTTTATCCTCACTGCTTGGTACAGTGCCTGCAATCTAAAAAAACTTATAATAAATGTCTGTTGACTAGTATTTTCATCTCTCAGAAACCCAAAATATCCAAATTCTGGTCCTTAGCTACTCACATTTTCTTCTAAGGGCTCTATCTTTCAAATAATTTATTGTTTCTAATTCTGTCTTCTCTTCCAGATATATATGTAAGCACAACAAATACTTAGCCATATATCTGAAGTTGCTGACACATGATCTGGCTAATCTTTTGTCAAAGGAGAAACATTCAGGCAATAGGAAGAAAAAAAAAAGACTAATGTAATTAAAACCCAGATAAAACAGAGCAAGCAGAAGAGATAGTGTCAGATGCTACAGAGAGCTCTGGTGCTTGTCACAATACTTGGCACACATTAGGTACTTAATATTGATTGATTGAAAGAAAACACATTAAATGAGAATTTAGATAAGTTCATCAGATTTTGCAATTAAAGGACCACTGGTAACTTTGTAGTGAGCCATTTTAATTAAATGAGGAAATTGGAAGAAGATATTATATTTGAATAATATTGGAAGAAAGGATTGAGAAATAAATAATAAGAGAAATAGCAGAGTCATTAATTGCAGATAGTTTTTTTTTAATAAGAAGCCTAAATTTTAAAATGACATAATGGATATTTTTCTTTTGTTTAATGAAAGCTATGCTGCATTGTGGTCACAGGAAATAAAGTTTAAGGATGATTTGATCAAATCAGATGAACAAAATAATGCAAAATTATTTAATGCCTACCTAATTTTCCACAGTGACTTCAAGAAAGAAATAGTGAATGAAACATCAAGGCCTGGAAAATGTAAAAATTAATACAGGATTAGACAATTAATAAAAACTGACCATAATAATGTTCATGATATTAATCTAAAGCTTTCATGTGTGTAAAATTCTTTACATGTATTCTCACTTGATCCTACCTTTGAATTAGGCAATATCATTTCACCTATTTTATAGATAATGAAACTGATGGTATTGAGAGGTTTTGTGACTTACTCAAGATCAGACAACTATTAAGTGTTTGAGGCAAAATTTAAAAGCAGTTCTTCTTGATTTCACATAGTACTATATCTGTCACATCACCTGTTTCAGGAAAGAAGGGGAATTATTTAAGATATAAAAGAGTAAAACTTATTTCAACTTGTGGCAAAATGCTATTACTTTTTTTTAAATAAAACTATTTTTTTTAATTTTTCAAAACATATGCATAGATAATACTGTAATATTGGTCCTTGCAAAATCTTGTGTTCCAGTTTCCTCATTCTCCTACTCCCCCCTTTCCTAGATGGCAAGTAATCCAGTATATGGTAAACAAGGTAGAAATATATGTTAAATCCAAAATATGCATACATATTTATATAACTATAATATGTATAAGAAAAATAAGATTAAACCAGAAAAGAAAAGAATGAAGAAAATAAAATGCAGTTGTGAACTACACTCCCATAGTCCTCTTTTGATTACAAGACCATTGGAAGTGGTCTGAATCATCTCATTGTTGAAAAGAGCCACATCCATCAGAATTGATCATCATTTACTATAGCTGTTGCTGTTTACAATGGTCTCTTGGTTCTGTTCATTTCACTTAGCATCAGTTCATGCAAGTCTCTTAAGGTCTTTCTGAAATCATCCTGCTGATTGTTTCTTGTAGAACAATATTATTCCATAGCATTTATCTATCACAAATTATTTAGCCATTTTCCAACTGTTGAACATTCACTCAGTTTCCAGTTTCTTGTCATTACAGAAAGGACTGCCGTAAATACTTTTGCACTTGTGGGTTCCTTTCCCTCTTTAAGATCTCTTTGGGATATAAGCCCAGTAGAAACAGTGCTAGGACAAAGGGTAAGCACATTTTGATAATAACAAATTGCTCTCCAGAATGATTGGATCTGTTCACAATTCCACCAAAAATTATTAGTGTCCCACAATCCAATTTCCAATATTTGTCATTATCTTTTCCTGTCATCTTGAGCCAATATGAAAAGTGTGTAGTGGTATCTAGGGTTGTATTAATTTGCATTTCTCTGATAAATAATTATTTAGAGCACCTTTTTTATATAACTATTTCTTCATCTTAAAATTACCTTTTCAAATCCTTTGATCATTTATCAATTGCAGAATGGCTTAAATTCTCATAAATTTAGGTCAATTTACTATATATTTTAGAAATGAGGCTTTTATCAGAACCCTTGAATGTAAAAATGTTTCCCCAGTTTATTGCTTCACTTTTAATCTTGTCTGTATTAGTTTGGTTTGTACAAAAACTTTTTTTTAATTTACTAAAATCAAAATTGTTTATTTTGTGATCAATAACGATCTCCAGTTCTTTGATCAGAAATTTCTTCCTCCTCCACAGGTCTGAATGGTAAAATATCCTATGTTCTTCTAATTTATTTATGATATCATTCTACTCTATTCTGATTCTATATTTATTCTATTCTAAGTCTATATTAATTCTAATTCTAGTCTAGATTATTAACCCATTTCAACCTTATCTTGCTATAAGGTGTTATGTGTGGGTCAATGCCTAGTTTTTCACATACTAGTTTCCAATTTTCCCAGAAGTTTTTTTTTTTTTTTTTTTTTTTTTTTTTTGCTTTTTTTTCAAATAGTGAATTCTTATCCCAAAAGACGGGATGTTTTGGTTTGTCAGCACCAGATTGTTTTAGTTACTGTTTTGTCCCATGTACCTAACCTATTCCATTGTTCAACTACTCTATTTCTTAGGTATTTCAGTACCAAATGGTTGTGATGTCTGCTGCTTTATCATATAATTTTAGATTTGACTTTATAATATAATTTTAGTTAATTTTAGATTTATATAATATAAATTTATATCAGCTAGACCACCTTCACTGGCATTTATTTTTCATTAATTCCCTTGAAACTCTTGACCTTTTGTTCTTCCAGATGAAATTGTTATTATTTTTCTAGGTCTATAAAATAATTTAGTGGTGGTTTTATTGGTATAATACTATATAAATATATCAATTTAGGCAGTTTTGTCATTTATATTGTATTCACTCAACCTATCCAAGAGTACTTCAAGTTTTTCCAATTGTATGGAGCTGACTTTATTTTTGTGTTTTGTAGTAGTGTTCATATAGTTCCTGACTTTCTCTTGGCCGCTAGATTCCCAAATATTTTATACTATTGACCATTATTTTAAATTAAATTTCTCTTTGTATGTATTGCTGTTGAACTTTGTTGGTGATGCATGTATGTAAAAGTCCGGTCATCTCTAAGTTACCCTTCCAGACCACCATCTAAACTCAATCTCCCAGTCAGACTAACTCCTTGCCCTACTGCCCTCCTCTTTTATCCTAGCAGAGAATGGGCTAGTGAGAACTCAATGGGGTTTGTGAGAAACACTTCAACCAATGAACTTGTTCCCTCTAAAGGTGCAAACTCCTTTAAACATGTAAACTCTCCCTCAGAATTCCAAAAGTGCAAACTCCCTTTAAAGGCATGAACCAAAAGTGTAAATTCTGAGCTAGAGAATTGCCCAGACAACCTGAGTTATCACCTTGTAATCCTAACACATGTATAAAAATAATGATTTATATGGATATGTTTTATATCTTATAACTTTGTTAAATTTATAAAATTTTTCTAGTAATTTTTTAGTTGATTTTCTAGGATTCTCTAATTATACCATCATGTCATCTGCAAAGAGTGATAATTTGTTTCCTCATGATCTACTTTAATTCCTTTCATCTTTTTTTTTCTTCTCTCATTGGCAAACTAACATTTCTAATTCAATACTGAATAATGACAGAGGGCAACCTTGTTTCATTACCTGATTTTACTGGGAATTGTTCTAGATTTGCCCCCATTACATATTACACATGCTAATGTCTTTAAATAGATGTTATGGTCATTTTAAGGAAAACTCCATTGATTCCTATACTTTCTATGATTTTTAATAGAAATTGGTGTTGAATTTTATCAAATGTTTTTTTCTGTATTTATTGAGCTAATCATGTGGTTTTTGTTAGTTTGTTATTCATATAGTCAATTATGCTAGTCGTTTTCCTAATATTAAACCACACCTGAATTACTGGTATAAATCCTACTTGGTCATGGTGTATTATCCTGAGATGACTTTCTGTAATCTTGTTGCTAATATTTTATTTAAGATTTTTGCTTCAATAATCATGAAGGAAATTGGTTGATAATTTTATTTCTCTGTTTTCATCCTACCTGGTTTAGCTATCACTAGTATGTCTGTATCATAAAAGGAATTTAGCAAGAATTCTTATAACATGTATTTTCATAGTTTGAATAGTATATTTTTGGATATTTGATATTTGGTAGAATTCACATGTAAATCGCTCTAGCACTGTTTTTTTTTTTTTTTTAGAGATTTGATGGATAGCTTATTCTATTTCTTTTTTTTACTAAAATGTGATTATTTAAGTAATTTATTTTCTCTTCTGTTATTCTGGGCAATCTATATTTTGTAAGTATTTCTCCATTTCACTTAGATTATCAAATTTATTTACATATATTTGGGCAAAATAACACCTATGTATTGTTCTAATTTACTCTTAATTGGTGGAAAGTTTTCCCTTTTCAATTTGAGACAAACAATTTTCCCCTTTCATTTTTCTAATCAAATTAATTAAAGTTTATCTATTCTGTTGGGTTTATTTTATTTTCTTTTTCTTTTTAAAATTTTTATTATAGCTTTTTAATTTTTTTATATTTTTATTTTTTTTAATTTTATAATTATAACATTTTTTTACAACATTAGACCTTATACTCCTTTAGTATTTCCTTGGGATATAAGCCCAGTAGTAGCCCTGCTGGATCCAAGGGTATACACAGTTTGATAACGTTTTGGGCATAATTCCAGATTGCTCTCCAGAATGTCTGGATTCTTTCACAACTCCACCAACAATGCATCAGTGTACCAGTTTTCTCACATTCCCTCCATCATACGTCATTATATGTTCCTGTAATCTTAGCCAATCTGACAGATGTGGAGTGGTATCTCAGAGTTGTCTTAATTTTCATTTCTTTGATCAGAAGTGATTTGGAACACTCTTTCATATGAGTGGAAATAGTTTCAATTTCATCATCTGAAAATTGCCTATTCATATCCTTTGACAATTTATCAATTGGAGAATTTCTTATAAATTAAAGGCACATCTCTGTATATTTTGGAGATTAGGCCTTTATCAGAACTTTTAACTGTAACAATGTTTTCCCAATTTGTTACATCCCTTCTAAACTTGTTTGCATTAGTTTTGTTTCTACAAAAGCTTTTAAATTTGATGTAATTGACATTTTGTATTTTGTGATCAATAATGATCTCTAATTCTCCTTTGGACACAAATTCCTTCCTTCTCCACAAGTCTGAGAGTTAAATTATCTTATGTTCCTCTAATTTATTCAAGATATCATTCTTTATGCCTAAATCTTGGACCCATTTTGATCTTATCTTAGTATGTGGTGTTAAATGTGGGTCCATGCCTAGTTTCTGTCATATTAATTTCCAATTTTCCCAGCATTTTTTGTCAAATAATGAATAATTATTCCAGAAGTTGGGATCTTTGGGTTTGACAAACACTAGATTTGCTATTTTTATTCAATATCTTGCCCTGTGAACCTAACCTATGCCACTGATCAACTAGTCTATTTCTTAGCCAATACCAAATGGTTTTGGTGACTGTTGCTTTATAATATAGTTCTAGATCAGGTATAGCTAGACCAACTTCATTTGATTTTTTTTTCATTACTTCCCTTCAAATTCTCAACCTTTTCTTCTTCCATATAAATTTTGTTGTTAATTTTTCTATGTCATTAAAATAGTTTCTTGGAAATGGAAATTAGTATGGCAGAAATTAGATATGGATCCACATTAACACCATATACCAAGATAAGATCAAAATGTGTAGCATAAAGAATGAGATCATAAATAGATTAGAGGAACATCGGATAGTCTACCTCTCAGACCTATGGAGGAGGAAGGAATTTATGACCAGAGGAGAACTAGAGATCATTATTGATCACAAAATAGAAGATTTTGATTACATCAAACTAAAAAGTTTCTGTACAAACAATACTAATGCAAACAAGATTAGAAGGGAAGTAACAAATTGGGAAAATATTTTTCCAGTTTAAGTTTCTGATAAAGGTCTCATTTCCAAAATAGATTTTGAACTGACCCTAATTTATAACAAATCAAACCATTCTCCAATTGATAAATGGTCAAAGGATATGAACAGACAATTCTCAGATGATGAATTTGAAATTATATCAACTCATATGAAAGAGTGTTCCAAATCACTACTGATCAGAGAAATGCAAATTAAGATAACTCTGAGATACCACTACACACCTGTCAGATTGGATAAGATGACAGGAATAAATAATGATGAATGTTGGAGGGAATGTGGGAAAACTGGGACACTAATACATTGTTGGTTGAGTTGTGAAAGAATCCAGCCATTCTGGAGAGCAATTTGGAACTATGCCCAAAAAGTTATCAAACTGTACATCCCCTTTGATCCAGGATTGCTGCTATTGGCCTTATATCCCAAAGAAATAATAAAGATGGGAAAGGGACCTGTATGTGCCAAAATGTTTGTGGTAGCTCTTTTTGTAGTAGCTAGAAACTGGAAGATGAATGGATGTGCATCAATTGGAGAATGGTAAATTATAGTATATGAAGGTTATGGAATATTATTGCTCTGTAAGAAATGACCAGCAGGAGGAATACAGAGAGGCTTGTAAACACTTACATCAACTGATGCTGAGTGAAATGAATAGAACCAGAAGATCGCTGTACACTTCAATGTTGTATAAAGATGTATTCTGATGGAAGTGGATATCTTCAACATAAAGAAGATCCTACTCACTTCCAGTTGATCAATGATGGACAGAAACAATTACACCCAGAGAAGGAACACTGGGAAGTGAATGTAAATTGTTAGCACTACTGTCTATCTACCCAGATTACTTATATCTTCGGAATCTAATACTTAACATGCAACAAGACAATTGGATTTACACACATATATTGTATCTAGTTTATACTGTAACACATGTAAAATGTATGGGATTGCCTTTCATCTAGGGGAGCGAGTAAAGGTAGGGAGGGGATAACATGGAAAAATGATTACAAGGGATAATGTTATAAAAAATTACTCATGCATATATTCTGTAAAAAATTTTTATAATTATAAAATTAAAAAAAAAAGTTTCTTGGGAGTCTATTAGTATAGCACTAAATAAATAGATTAGGGAGTATTGTCATCTTAATTATATTCATTCGGCCTATCCAAGAGTACTCAGTGTCTTTCCAATTATTTAAATCTGACTTCATTTTTGTGGCAAGTGTTTCATAATTTTGCTCATATAATTCCTGACTTTCCTTCAGTAGATATATTCCCAAATATTTTATACTATCAAACGTTATTTTGAATGGAATTTCTCTTCATATCTCTTGCTGTTGCATTGTGTTGGTAATGTATAAAAATGCTGAGGATTTATTTGGATTTATTTTGTATCCTGCAACTTTGCTAAAGTTCTGAATTATTTCTAATGGCTTTTTAGCAGAGTCTCTGAGGTTCTCTAAGTATACCATCATGTCATCTGCAAAGAGTGATAGGTTGATTTCCTCATTTACTACTCTAATTCCTTGAATCTCTTTCTCAGCTCTTATTGCTGAGGCTAGTGTTTCTAGTAAAACATTGAATAGGAATGGTGATAATGGGCAACCTTGTTTCACTCCTGATCTTACTGGGAAAGGTTCAAGTTTATCCCCATTGCATATGATGCTTATTGATGGTTTTAAATATATGTTCTTGACTATTTTAAGGAATAGTTTATTTATTTCTATATTCTAAAGTGTTTTTAGTAGGAATGGATGTTGTATTTTCTCAAATACTTTTTTCTGCATCTATTGAGATGATCATATGTTTTTTTTTTTTTTTTGTTTTGTTTTGTTTTTGTTAATTTGGTTATTCATATGGTCGATTATGCTAATAGTTTCCCTAATATTGAACCAGCCTGCATTCCTGGTATAAATACCACTTTGTCATAGTGTATTATCTTGAGGATGATTTTCTGTAGTCTTTTTGCTAATATTTTATTTAAGATTTTAGCAGCAATATTCATTAGGGAGATTGGTCTATAATTTTCTTTCTTAGTTTTCTATCTACCTGGTTTAGGTATCAGTACCATGTCTGTGTCATAAAAATAATTTTGTAGGACTCCTTCAATCCTTATTTTTTCAAATAGTTTATATAGCATTGGAAGTATTTGTTCTTTGAATGTTTGATAAAAGTCACTTGTAAATCCATCTGGTCCTGGGGATTTTTTCTTAGGGAGTTGCTAAATAGCTTG
This sequence comes from Sminthopsis crassicaudata, assembly GCF_048593235.1. NCBI lineage: Eukaryota > Metazoa > Chordata > Mammalia > Dasyuromorphia > Dasyuridae > Sminthopsis > Sminthopsis crassicaudata. Next base: position 242,202,743 of record NC_133617.1, on the reverse strand, counting down.
TTCTATTTCTTTTTCTGAAATGGGAATATTTAGACTATTTACTTCTTCCTCTGTTAATCTGGGTAAGCTTTTTTTTTTTTTTTTTGAAGGTATTCTTGCATTTCATTTAAGTTATCAAATTTATTGGCTTAAAGTTGCGCAAAGTAGCTCCTAACGATTGTTCCAATTTTTTCTTCATTATTGGTGAGTTCTCCCTTTTCATTTTCAAGACTAACAATTTGCTTTTCTTCTTTCTTTTTTTTTTGATCAGATTTACTAAGGGTTTGTCTATTTTGTGGGTTTTTTTCATAGAACCAACTCTTAGTTTTATTAATTCAATAGTTTTTTTTTTGTTTGTTTGTTTGTTTGTTTTTACTTTCAGTTTTATTAATCTCACCTTTTATTTTTAGAATTTCAAGTTTTGTGTTTGTCTGGGGGTTTTTAATTTGTTCCATTTCTAGCAATTTTAGTTGTAAGCCCAATTCGTTGACCCTCTCTTTCTCTATTTTATGCAAGTAGGCCTGTAGAGATAAAAAATTTCCCCTTATTACTGCTTTGGCTGTATCCCATACATTTTGGTATGATGTCTCATTATTGTCATTTTCTTGGGTGAAGTTATTAATTATGTCTATGATTTGCTGTTTTACCCAATCATTCTTTAGTATAAGGTTATTTAGTTTCCAATTATTTTTTGGTCTATTTTCACCTGGCTTTTTATTAAATGTAATTTTAATTGCATTGTGGTCTGAAAAGGATGCTATTTCTGCCTTACTGCATTTGATTTTAAGCTTTGTATGTCCTAGTATATGATGAATTTTTTTTCATTTCATCCATTTTATTTTTTACAGATCTGTTTTCTTTTTCCAACTCACTAATCCTGTTTTCCTTGGAGTTATTTACCTTTTCTAATTCACTAATTTTATTTCTCAATGATTTGATCTCTTTATCCACTCTGGATGATTTCTCCAGGCTCTCTTGCCAAGCTTCCCTTTCCTTTTCCCATTTCTCCTTTATCTCTCTTGTGAGAGCCTTTTTGATTTCCTCTATGAAATTGTTTTGTATTGAAGAGCCCTTTTAGGGGATTCCTCTAGGGACAGTCTGTTTTTAGTCTCCTCAGTGTTTGAAGTTTACTCTCTCTCAATACAGAAACTGTCAATGGTTAAAGCCCTTTTAAATTTTTTGTTCATTTTGTCAGAGTGGGAATCAAAGAAAACAAATTGACAAGAAAAATAATTGGTCTGTTTCTGGGAGGGATGGGGCTGGATGGTGTTACCAGGCTTTCTCTACAAACTGTGGGAGACAGTAGTGAGGAGATTACAGGACAGCAATGGCTGCTCTGTGTCTGCACTCTGAGCCTCTAAGAACGAGCTGAGTCACTTCTGGTGGGGGTGGGGGTTGCCAGGTCCCGAGAGATGCTAGCTTTCTGGGGTTTTATTCTTTACCTCAGGTGTTTACACCTTCTCTGCTGCTCCTGGCTTGCTCTCAAAACAGAACATCTACACTGGGGTAAAAGTCTTTTTGCTTAAACGAAACAGATCAGACCCCTCCCCACTCTGGTCCTGGCTGTGTGAGCTGCCTGCCCTCTGTCTGCACCCAGTCTGTTCAACCCACCTTCAAGCCAACACAGACCTTCTCTGGTGAATTTCAAGGATGTCTTCTGTTGGTGATTATTTGTGAGTTTCTTTTCTGGTCAAGCATTAATTTAGATGCTCATAATGAAGTAAGTCCTGAGAGAAAACGTTGAGTTCAAGCATCTGTCTGCATCCATGCCACCATCTTGGCCAGAAGTCTGTTGGGATATTTTCATAAAACCAACTCTTAGTTTCATTTTTTAATTTAATATATATTTTTTTCATTTTCAATTTTATTAACCTCCCCTTTTATTTTTAGAATTTCATGTTTGATAGATGGGGTTTTCTTCTAGATTTTTTTAGTTAGAAGACAAATTCATTGTTATTATCTTTCTTTATTTTATGCAAGTAAGCATCTAGAAATATAAAATTTTCCCTAACTTCCACTTTGGCTGCTTCCCACAAATTCTGGTATGTTATCTCATTATTGTCATTCCCTTGGATGAATTTTTTTTTAATTTTGATTGATCCATAATTTGCTTTTTCACCCAGTCTTTTTTGTTTAATTTGATTATTTAGTTTGCAATGGATTTTTAGTCTATTTTTCCCTGGCCTTTTATTGAGTGTAATTTTTATTGGAACATAATCTTTAAAAATGCATTATTATTCTACCTTTCTGTCTTTCATTTTGATGTCTTTATGGCTTAATATATTGTCAGTTTTTGTATAGGTTCCATGAGCTGGCAAGAAGAAAGTGTACTCCTTTCTGTCTCCATTCAATTTTCTCCAAATACCTATCATAACTAAATTTTCCAGTATTCTATATGATTTCTTAACTTGTCTTATTGATTTTATGGTTCAATTTATTTAGTTTTGAGTGAGCAAAGTTGAAATTATCTACTATTATAATTTTTCTATTTATTTTGTATTGCAACAATCTTTACCTCTTTAGGAATTTAGATGCTATACCACTTGGTGCATATATGTTTTTGTATTGATATTTCTTGATTATCTATAGTACATGTTAGCAAGATATAGTTTCCTTCTTTATCTATTTTAATTAGATCTATTAGTGATTTTGATTAATCTTAGATCAGGATGACTGCCCCTGCTTTTTAAAATTTGTCTAAATCATAAAAATTCTCCTCCAGGCTTTTACCTTTACTCTCTCTGTTTCACTCTGTTTTAAATGTGTTTCTTGTAAATAATATATTGTAGGGTTCTGGCTTTTTTAAAAATTAATTTTATAATTATAAATTTTTGACAGTACATATCCATGGATATTTTTTAAAGCATTATCCCTTGTATTCATATTTCCAAAATTTCTCCTCCCTCTCTCTACACCCTCCCCCAGATGACAGGCAATCCCATACATATTAAATGTGTTACAGTATAACCTAGATACAATAAATATTTATAAAACCAAATTTCTTGCTGCACAGTAAGAATTGGATTCCGAAGGTAAAAGTAACCTGGGTAGAAAGACAATAGTGCAAACAATTTACACCCAATTCCCAGTGTGTATTCTCTGGGTGTAGCTGTTTCTGTCCATCATTGATCAACTGGAACTGAATTAGATCTTCTTTATGTTGAAGATTTCCACTTCCATCAGAATACATCCTCATACAGTATTGTTGTTGAAGTATATAGTGATCTTCTGGTTCTGCTCATTTCACTCAGCATCAGTTCATATAAGTCTCTCCAAGCCTCTCTGTATTTCTCCTGCTGGTCATTTCTTACAGAGCAATAATATTCCATAACCTGCATATATCACAATTTACCCAACCACTCCCCAATTGATGGGAATCCATTCATTTTCCAGTTTCTAGCCACTAAAAAAAAAAGAGCTGCCACAAACATTTTGGCACATACAGGTCCCTTTCCCTTCTTTAGTATTTCTTTGGGATATAAGCCCAGTATTAGCACTTCTGGATCAAAGCGTATGCACATTTTGATAACTTTTTGGGCATAGTTCCAAATTGCTCTCCAGAATGGTTGGATTCTTTCACAACTCCACCAACAATGTATTAGTGTCTGAGTTTTCCCACATCCCATCCAACATTCATCATTATTTATTCCTGTCATCTTAGCAAATCTGACAGGAGTTTAGTAGTATCTCAGAGATGTCTTAATTTGCATTTCTGTGATCAGTAGTGATTTGAAACACTCTTTCATATGAGTGGAAATAGTTTCAATTTCATCCACTGAAAATTGTCTGTTCATATCGTTTGACCATTTATCAGTTGGAGAATGGTTTGATTTCTTATAAATTAGAGTCAGTTTTCTATATATTTTTGAAATACGGCCTTTATCAGAACCTTTAACTGTAAAAATATTTTCCTAATTTGTTACTTCTCTTCTAATCTTGTTTACATTAGTTTTGCTTGTACAAAAGCTTTTTAATTTGATATAATCAAAATCCTCTATTTTGTGATCAATAATGATCTCTAGTTCTTCTTTGGTCATAAATTCCTTTCTCCTCCACAGGTCTGAGAGGTAGACTATCCTATGTTCCTCTAATCTATTTATGATCTCATTCTTTAAGCCTAAACCATTTTGATCATTTCTTTGTATATGGTGTTAAGTGTGGGTCCATATTTAATTTCTGCCATAATAATTACCAGTTTTCCCCAAAATTTTTTTTTCAAATAATGAATTCTTATCCCTAAAGTTCATATCTTTGGGTTTGTCTAACACTACATTGCTATACTTGTACACTATTTTGTCCTGTGAACCTAACCTATACCACTGATCAACTAGTCTATTTCTTAGCCAATACCAGATGGTTTTGGTGACTGCTGTTGTATAATATAGCTTTAGATCAGTTACAACAAGACCACCATGATCTGATTTTTTTGTTTTTTTATTAATTCCCTTGAAGTTCTGGACCTTTTGTTCTTCCATATGAATTTTGTTGTTATTGTTTCTAGATCATTAAAATAATTTCTTGGGAGTCTGATTGGTATAGCACTAAATAAATAGATTAGTTTAGGGAGTATTGTCATCTTAATTATATTTGCTCAGCCTATCCAAGAGCACTCAATGTCTTTCCAATTATTTAAATCTGACTTTATTTTTCTGGCAAGCATTCTGTAATTTTGCTCATATAATTCTTAACTTTCCTTTAGTAGATATATTCCTAAATATTTTATACTATCGACTGTTATTTTGAATGGAATTTCTCTTTGTATCTCTTGCTGTTGCAATTTGTTGGTGATGTATAAAAATGCTGAGGATTTCTGTGGATTTATTTTGTATCCAGCAACTTTGCTAAAGTTCAGAATTATTTCTTAAAACTTTTTATTAGAATCTTTGGGGGTTCTCTAAGTATACCATCATACCACCTGCAAAGAGTGATAGTTTGATTCCCTCATTACCTACTCTAATTCCTTGAATCTATTTCTCAATTCTTATTGCTGCGGCTAACATTTCTAATACAATATTGAAAAGTAATGGTGATAGTGGGCAATCTTGTTTCACTCCTGATCTTACTGGAAAAGGTTCTAGTTTATCCCCATTTCATATGATGCTTATTGACAGTCTTAAATATATACTTCTGACTATTTTAAGGAATAGTCCATTTATTCCTATACTCTCAAGTGTTTTTAGTAGGAATGGATGTTTTATTTTATCAAACACTTTTTCTGCACCTATTAAGATGATCATATGGTTTTTGTTCATTTAATTATTAATTAATTAATTTATTTATTTATTTATATCGTCAATTATACTAATAGATTTCTTAATATTAAACCAGCCCTTCATTCCTGGTATAAATCATACTTGATCATGTGTATTATTGGGGGAATGATTTTCTGAAGTCTTTTTGCTAATATCTTATTTAAGATTTTAGCATCAATATCCATTAAGGAGATTGGTCTATAGTTTTCTTTTTCCATTTTCAATCTTCCTGATTTAGGTATCAGTATCATGTCTGTGTCATAAAAGGAGTTTGGCAAAACTCCTTCATCCCCTATTTTCTCAAATATTTTAATAACATTCGGGTAGTTGTTCTTTAAATGTTTGGTAGAATCTGGTCCTGGGAATTTTTTTGGGGGGAGCTGATTATTAGCTTGTTGTATTTCTTTTTTTTTGAAATGGGACTATTTAAGCAATTTACTTCCTCCTCTGTTAATCTAGGAAACCTATATTTTTGAAGGTATTCTTCCATTTCACTTAAGTTATCAAATTTATTGGCATAAAGTTGGGCAAAGTAACTCATTATTATTTCTCTAATTTCCTCTTCATTGGTAGAAAGATCCCCCTTTTCATTTTTAAGGCTAACAATGTGATTTTCTTCTTTCCTTTTTCTGATTAGATTTAATAAATGTTTATCTATTTTATTGGCTTTTTTATAAAACTAACTCTTCGTTTTATTTATTAATTCAATAGTTTTGTTTTTGTATTTGTTTTTTTTTTTTTACTTTCAGTATTATTGATTTCTTCTTTTAATTTTAGAATTTAAAATTTAGTAATTGTTTGGGGGTTTTTAATTTGGTCTTTTTCTAGCATTTTAAGTTGCAGGCCCAATTCAATGATCTTCTCTTTCTCTATTTTATTCAAGTAAGCCTCTAAAGATATAAAATTTCCCCTTATTTCCACTTTAGCTACATCCCACAAATTTTGGTATGATGTCTCATCATTGTCATTAACTTGGGTGAAATTATTGTTTCTATAATTTGTTGTTTCACCCAATTATTCTTTAAGATGAGATTATTTAGTTTCCAATTGCTTTTTGGTCTATTTACACCTAACTTCTTATTGAATGTACTTTTTATTGCTTTGTAATCTGAGAAGAAAGTATTTATTATTTCTGCCTTCGTGCATTTAATTTTGAGATCTTTATGTCCTAATATATGGTCAATTTTTATATAGGTTCAATGAACTGATGAGAAGAAAGTATACTCATTTCTTTCACCATTCAGTTTACTCCAAAGGTCTATCATACCTAATTTTTCTAAAGTTCTATTTACTTCCTTAATTTCTTTCTTATTTGTTTTGTGGTTTGATTTATCTAGTTCTGAGAGTGCAACTTTGAGACCTCACACTATTATAATTTTGCTGTCTATTTCTTCTTGCAACTCTTTTTTTTTAATTCATTTTTCCAAATTATCCCCTCCCTCCCTCGACTCCCTCCCCTCAATGGCAGGTAATCCCATACATTTTACATGTGTTACAATATAACCTAGATACAATATGTGTGTAAATACCATTTTCTTGTTGCACATTAATTATTAGCTTCCGAAGGTATAAGTAACCTGGATATATAGACAGTAGTGCTAACAATTTACATTCGCTTCCCAGTGTTCCTTCTCTGGATATAGTTATTTCTGTCCATCATTGATCAACTGGAAGTGAGGTGGATCTTCTTTATGTTGAAGATTTCCACTTCCATCAGAATACATCCTCATACAGTATTGTTGTTGAAGTGTATAGTGATCTTCTGGTTCTGCTCATTTCACTCAGCAACAGTTGATTTAAGTCTCTCCAAGCCTCTCTGTATTCCTCCTGCTAGTCCTTTCTTACAGAGAAATAATATTCCATAACCTTCATATACCACAATTTACCCAACCATTCTCCAATTGATGGACATCCATTCAACTTTCAGTTTCTAGCTACTACAAAAAGAGCTGCCACAAACATTTTGGCACATACAGGTCCCTTTCCACTCTTTAGTATTTCTTTGCGATATAATCCCAATAACAGCATTTCTGGGTCAAAGGGTATGCACAGTTTGACAATTTTTTGGGCATAGATCCAAATTGCTCTCCAGAATGGCTGGATTCTTTCACAACTCCACCAACAATGTATCAGTGTCCCCGTTTTCCCACATCCCCTCCAACATTAATCATTATTTGTTCCTGTCATCTTAGCCAATCTGACAGGTGTGTAGTGGTATCTCAGAGTTATCTTAATTTGCATTTCTCTGATCAGTAGTGATTTGGAACATTCTTTCATATGAGTGGAAATAGTTTCAATTTCATCATCTGAGAATTGTCTGTTCATATCCCTAGACCATTTATCAATTGGAGAATGGTTCGGTTTCTTATAAATTAGGATCAGTTCTCTATATATTTTGGAAATGAGACCTTTGTCAGAACCTTTCCTTTTAAAAATATTTTCCCAATTTGTTACTTCCCTTCTAATCTTGTTTGCATTAGTATTGTTTGTACAGAAACTTTTTAGTTTGATATAATAAAAATCTTCTATTTTGTGATCCATAATGATCTCTAATTCTCCTCTGGTCATAAATTCCTTCCTCCTCCACAGGTCTGAAAGGTAGACTATTTTCTGTTCCTCTAATCTATTTATGATCTCATTCTTTATGCCTAAATCATGGACCCATTTTGATCTTATCTTGGTATATGCTGTTAAGTGTGGGTCCATATCTAATTTCTGCCATATTAATTTCCAGTTTTCCCAACAGTTTCTTCCAAATAATGATTTTTTCCCTAATGTTGGTATCTTTGGGTTTCCCAAAGATTAGATTGCTATAGATGTACCCTTTTTTGTCCTTTGTATCTAATCTGTTCCACTGATCTACCGTTCTATTTTTTAGCCAGTACCAAATGGTTTTGGTGACTGCTGCTATATAATATAGCTTTAGATCAGGTACACTTAGACCACCTTCCTCTGACTTTTTTTTTTCATTAGTTCCCTTGCAATTCTCAACCTTTTATTCTTCCATATGAATTTGGTTGTTATTTTTTCTAGATCATTAAAATAGTTTCTTGGGAGTCTGATTGGTATAGCACTAAATAAATAGATTAGTTTGGGGAGTATTGTCATCTTTATTATATTTGCTTGGCCTATCCAAGAACACTGAATGTCTTTCCTATTATTTAATTCTGACTTTATTTTTGTGGCAAGTGTTTTGTAATTTTTCTCATATAAGTCCTGACTATTCTTTGGTAGATGGATTCCCAAATACTTTATACTCTCAACCTTTGTTTGGAATGGAATTTCTCTTTGTATCTCTTGCTGTTGCATTTTGTTGGTGATATATAAGAATGCTGAGGATTTATGTGGATTTATTTTGTATCCTGCCACTTTGCTAAAATTCTGAATTATTTCTAATAGCTTTTTAGCAGAGTCTTTGGGGTTCTCCAAGTATACCATCATGTCATCTTCAAAGAGTGATAGTTTGATTTCCTCATTTCCTACTCTAATTCCTTGAATCTCTTTCTCGGCTCTTATTGCCGGGGCTAGCGTTTCTAGTACTATATTGAATAGTAATGGTGATAGTGGGCAACCTTGTTTCACTCCTGATCTTACTGGGAAAGGTAGCAGTTTATTTCTATTGCATATTATGCTTATTGAAGGTCTTAAATATATGCTCCTGATTATTCTAAGGAATAGTCCATTTATTCCTATACTCTCAAGAGTTTTTAATAGGAATGGATGTTGGATTTTGTCAAATACTTTTTCTGCATCTATTGAGATGATCATATGGTTTTTATTAATTTGATTATTAATATGGTCAATTATACTAATAGTTTTCCTAATATTAAACCAGCCCTGCATTCCTGATATGAATCCTACTTGATCATAGTGTATTATCTTGGGGATGATTTAATGAAGTCTTTTTGCTAATACCTTATTTAAGATTTTAGCATCAATATTCATTAAGGAAATTGGTCTATAATTTTCTTTTTCAGTTTTCGATCGACCTGGTTTAGGTATCAGTACCATGTCTGTGTCATAAAAGGTGTTTGGTAGGACTTCTTCATTCCCTATTTTTTCAAATAGTTTATATAGCATTGTGGCTAATTGTTCTTTAAATGTTTGGTAGAATTCACATGTAAATCCATCTGGTCCAGGGGATTTTTTCCTGGGGAGTTGATTAATAGTTTGTTCTATTTCATTTTCTGAAATGTGACTATTTAAGCAATTTATTTCCTCCTCTGTTAATCTAGGAAGCCTATATTTTTGGAGGAAGTCATCCATTTCACTTAAGTTATCAAATTTATTGGCATAAAGTTGGGCAAAGTAACTCTTTATTATTTCTCTAATTTCCTCTTCATTGATGGAAAGATTCCCCTTTTCATTTGTAAGATTAACAATTTGATTTTCCTCTTTCTTTTTTCTGATCAGATTTACCAAAGGTTTATCTATTTTATTGGCTTTTTCATAAAACCAACTCTTGGTTTTATTTATTAATTCAATAGTTTTTTTACTTTCAATATTATTGATTTCTCCTTTTAATTTTTGTATTTCAAGTTTAATTTTTGGTTGGGGGTTTTTAATTTGGTCTTTTTCTAGCCTTTTAAGTTGCAAGCCCAATTTGTTAATCTTCTCTTTCTCTATTTTCTTCAAATAAGCCTCTAAAGATATAAAATTTCCCCTTATTACCACTTTAGCTGCATCCCACAGATTTTGGTATGATGTCTCATTATTATCATTATCTTGGGTGAAATTATTAATTGTTTCTATAATTTGCTCTTTCACACAGGCATTCTTTAAGATGAGATTATTCAATTTCCAATTACTTTTTGGTCTATTTATCCCTAACTTTTTACTGAATGTAGCTTTTATTGCATTGTGGTCTGAGAAGACAGCATTTATTATTTCTGCCTTCCTACATTTTATTTTGAGATCTTTATGTCCTAATATATGGTCAATTTTTATATAGGATCCATGAACTGCTGAGAAGAAAGTATATTCCTTTCTATTGCCATTCTGTTTTCTCCAAAGGTCTATCATACCTAGTTTTTCTAATGTTCTATTTACCTTTTAAATTTCTTTCTTGTTTGTTTTTGGTTTGATTTGTCTAAATCTGAGAGTGCAAGGTTGAGATCTCCCACTATTATAGTTTTACTGTCTATTTCTTCTTGCAACTCTCTTAACTTTTCCTTTAGAAAGTTAGATGCTATACCATTTGGTGCATATATGTTTAGTATCGATATGGCTTCATTATTTATGCTACCTTTCAGCAGGATATAGTTTCCTTCCTTATCTCTTTTAATTAGATCAACTTCTGCTTTTGCTTGATCTGAGATAAGGATAGCTACCCCTGCTTTTTTGGCTTTACCTGAAGCATAATAGATTCTGCTCCAACCTTTTACCTTTACTCTATATGTATCTCCCTGCTTTAAGTGTGTTTCCTGTAAACAACATATTGTATGGTTTTGATTTTTGATCCAGTCTGCTATCCGTCTCCATTTGATGGGATTGTTCATCCCATTCACATTTACAGTTAAAATTACTAATTCTGTATATCCTGCCATCATATTATCCCCAGATTATGCTTTTTCCCTTGACCCCCCTGAACCCCTTCCTCAATATTCAATTTATAGACCCCCCTTGTGACGCGCAGCCCTCCCGTTTTTTTTTTTTTTTTAGTATCCCTCCCCTCTCCCTCCACGTCCCTTCCCTTATTCTCCTTTTCCTTTTCCCTTTTCCTCTCCCCCCTTTTAATGAGATGAGAGAGAATTCTCTGAAAAACAAATATGACAATTATTTACTCTTTGAGCCTCTTCTGATGAGAGTAAGATTTTCTTGCAACTCTCTTAACTTCTCCTTTAGGAAGTTAGATGCTATACCACTTGGTACATATATGTTTAGTATTTATAATACTTCATTGTCTATGCTACCCTTTAGCAGGATATTTTATCCTTCCTTATCTCTTTTAATTAGATCTATTTCTGCTTTTGCTTGATCTGAGATAAGGATTAACACCCCTGCTTTTTTTACTTCACCTGAACTATAATAGATTCTGTTCCAGCCTTTTTACATTTACTCTGTAAGTATCTCTCTGCTTTAATGTATTTCTTGTAAGCAACTTATTGTAGGGTTCTGACTTTTGATCCAGTCTGCTTTCTGTCTCTGCTTAATAGGAGAGTTCATCCCATTCATATTTACAATTTAAATGACTAATTCTGTATTTCCTCCCATCATATTATCCCCAGATTATGTTTTCCCCCTTGTCCCCCCTGAACCCCTTCCCCAGTATTAAACTTATGGGCCCCACTTCTGTCACCCAGCCCTCCCTCTTTAGTATCCTTCCTCCCTCCTTTTAAATCCCTTCCCCTTTCTTGTACCCTTCCATTATTACTCTTTCCTTTTTCTTTTTTCCTCTCCCCCTTTTAATGAAGTGAGAGAGAATTCTCTGAAAAACAAATATGTCAATTATTAACTCTTTGAGCTTACTCTGATGAGAGTAAGATTCACACAATGTTCCTCCCCCTCTCTAAATTTCCTTCAATGTGGTCAAATTTCTTTGCCTCTTCCTGGGATATATTTTCACTCTTTTTATCTCCCCTTTTCCCATTTTCTGATACTATCCCCTTTCCCTTTCTACTTCCCTTTTTTATGTTATATAAATAAAATCAATTTATACTTGTGGACTTTCTGTATATCCACAACAGCAATACAGTTCTCAAGAGTTCCTTTTATCTTTTTATGCTTCTCTTGAGTCTTGTGGTTGGAGATCAAATTTTTTGTTTAGATCTGTTTTTTTGTTTTTTTTGTTTTTTGTTTTGTTTTGTTTTTTTCCTGAAACAAATGGAATTCCTGTGTTTCATTAAATGTCCATTTTCTTTCATGGAAGAAAATGCTAAACTTAGCTGGGTAGTTTATTCTTGGCTGCATTCCAAGTTCTTTTGCCTTTTGGAATATCAGATTCCAGGCCTTTCAATCCTTTAATGTGGATGCAGCCAAGTCTTGAGTGACCCTTATTTTGGCACCTCGGTATTTCAATTGTTTTTTTTTCCTGGCTGCTTGAAATATGTTTTCCTTAGTCTGATAGTTTTGCAGCTTAGCCACAATATTCTATGGAGTGTTTTGTTTTTTTTTTTTTTTTTTTTTTTTTTTTAGGATCTTTTTCAGAAGGTGTTTGATGAATTCTTTCAATGCTTATTTTTGCTTATGTTTCTATTATCTCTGACAGTTCTCTTTGATGATTTCCTGTAATATAGATTTTTAGGGTCTTTTTTCATCATAATATTCAGGAAGGCAAATTATCCTCAGATTATCTCTCCTAGATCTATTTTCCAGGTCTATAGATTTTTTCCCAGTAAATATTTTACATTATTCTCCAGGTTTTCATTTTTTTTTAATTCTGTTTGACTCATTCTTGGTGTCTCAATGCATCATTTATTTCTATTTGTTTAGTCCTTATTTTTAATGAGTTATTTTCTTCATTCACATTTTTTAGTTCTTTTTGTATATGTTCTATTGAATTTTTAATGAATTATTTTGCTTTGTGGAATTTTTTATTTTTATTTTTAATTTTTTTTTTACATTTCACTATTTTTTTTTAGTGAGTTATTTTCTTTTTCCAATTTTTAACCTTTTCCAATTCACAAATTTTGTTTTCCTGCATTTCCTGTGAATTCTTTATCTTCTCCAATTCAAATTTCAGGATGTTGTTACTAACTTCTCTTTCCTTTGCCAATTCATCTTCTAACTCTCTTTTCAGGTCTTTAATAGGCTCTTCTAGGAGAGAGTTATGTGATGGGACCAGGTGACATTCCCCTTCATGGTATTATCTGTAGACTGTCTCCTGTTAGCATCTTCAGGGTTAGAGATCCTCTCTTTTTCTATACAGAAGCTGTCAATTGTTCTCTTCAATTTCTTACTCCTTTTTAATAATGTTTTGGGTCTGCTTTCTGAGTAAGGGGTTCCCAGCTTCCTCTACAGAACAGAGATATGGAAGGTAGCTGTCTTCTGAATGGGATGGAGAGGGTATGAAGGTGCTCTGGGAGAAAGTTTCCCCTCCTACCACTGGAAGTGATTCAGAGCTGGCCTGTAAAGGACTCCTGCTTTTTAGCCTAGCCACTGCCCCAATGCTAGAGGCTGAACAGTTAAAGCATCACAACCCTAGGCCAAAGCCCCCTCTGGGGCCTTGGATATTAGCAGCTGACTGGAAAATAGCCACACTGCACAGACTGGAAGTGTCTCTGCTCCAGAAGCATAGTCACTGTTGTGGGAATTTTGCTGCTGTGAAAGTTCCACTGCCTTGGGTTGAGCCCTGTGAGATTAGAGGCTGCCCTGGGCTGTGTCCTCCACACTCCTGGACAGCGGAAGTCATGCCACAATTTGTGCTGTCTCACTTCCAGTTTGTGATAGCTATAGGCAGTTTCTGGTGGTTTTTTTGTTTGTTTGTTTTTTTGTTTGTTTGTTTGTTTGTTTTGTTTTTTAAGTGGCTTGACTTCTCTGCTGGTCTGCTCTTTTGCAAGCAGAGTAGAGCTATCAGCCTATGCCAGAATCCTATGTTTTGGTAGCTTTTCTAACCCCAGAGACCTCTCCAACCCAATCAGCACAGTAAGCGAGCCTTTAATCTATCACTCTCTGTACTGATCCTTTTCCCCTCCCTGCATTACAGACCTTTACTGATGAAGTTCTGGATTCTCTTCAGCTGGTAAATTGTTGCATTTCTAATCTTCATGATTTTTACCAGTCCAGTGTTATTTTTGAGGCTGAATTAAATAGTTGGTATTGAGGGTAAGAGAGAGCTTAGAAGTTAGTGTGTATCTTCTCTGCCATCTTGGCTTGAATCTCAAGGTTCTGGCTTTTAATCTAGTCTGCAATTCACTTCCATTTTATGGGAGAGTTCACCCCATTTGCATTCACTGTCAAAATGAATAATTCTGTATTTCTACAATTTTCTTTACCCCAAAATATGCTTTTCTCTTTCCTTTCCACCTTTCTGTCCTCCCCATTATTTTGCTTATGATCTCCACTTACCTTATGGAGCTCTCCTCCTTTATATCCCCTCCCTATTTCTTATATCTTTCCCTTACTATTTCTCGTTTCCCTTCTATTACCATCACACTTTCCTTTTACTTTTCCCCTATTAGTTAAGAGAAGTTTCTCTGTGAAACCAAATATGTCCAATATTCTCTTTTTGAGCCAAATCTGATGATTCAAATCCAAATTAAGACACTTAGTAGGTATGTGATCTTGGCCATATCCAGTCTTCTTGATCCATATCTTGTCACTGGACCAGATGGCTCTGAAGGAGAAAGTGTGGCAGGTGATCTTGTACAGCCTTCCCTCCGTTAAATGCAATTCACTTATGTGTCATGTCATCACCTCTCTTATATTATGGTCCTCATCAAGAATGGGGACAAATAACATATGGTTGTTTGAATCCACAGAAGAATGAAATTATAAGGCACTCCAGTATCATTGCCATGAAAATCCTTTGGACAGTGTGATCCATGAAGTTACAAAGAGCTGGACACAATAGAATAACAACCACATGAGATTTTTTTAGAAAGGGAATTTTTAGTCATCATTAGGAAGCAATATAACCTCCAAAAAAAAAAGAAAAGAAAAATACCATTACCTTTTTATAATAGTTATTACACTTTTAAATAGAGGAATACAGTACATATGATTTACTTAAATATCAGTTAATCATTTCTGATGCTATCCTTACAGACTCTAATCAAAGAGCAGTCATTAATAGTTGAATGTTAACTTTAATGCAAATATTTTGTGAAGTTACTCAGAGATAGTTCTTCAATTCTATAATTCTAAAAATATGTTCATTAACATGAAAAGAGTCAAAGGTAATTTGTTTACAAAATGGTCTGTACAAAACAATATGAATTATATTTAACTGATTGGGTGAGAATGATGAGGTGAAGCTGAGATTTTGGGGGTTCCATTCAGGCAAGGAATGGTGAGATTTAGGTTTTGGGGTTCTGGGAACCAAAATATTATGAAGTCTAGATTTAGGTTTGTCAAGTAACCAAATGATGAGATTAGATAAAGAGAACCAAAATGAAATTAAGGTTCCTATTGGTCAGGGAGTTAAATGATGAGGTCTAGTGGTGGGTTCAGGGTACAGGGAGCCAGATGAAGAAGTCTGGCTTTCTTACACCCCCCTTGGGATTCAGCGTATAGGTAGAGAGTTTGGGAACCCTCCTTATGGAGATGCAGATGTTCTTCATAAAGGAATTTACAAACCCAAAAAAGCTAGACTGAAAAAAGAGGTTTATTATTGGCAAAGAAATCTTGAAAGAGAGGCATAAAGTCCCATTATAGAAATAGGCAAGGGAGATAAAGAGAGAGTAGTGCTAGAAGAGAATATTATTCCAACAAGTAGAGGCTTTCTTGGCATAGAATGGCATAGCATAGCATGGCTTGGCATGGTATGTTAGGACCTCTGCTTTTTTGGAGAGACAGCTTAAAGGTGAGTCTTTAGGGATAGAGGAAATGCACCTAAGCCCCAAGCTTTCCGAATTCTATAGCTTTTTCCTTCTCTATAGGCATCCCTAAGAGAGAGAAAGATATGACAAAAAAGTTACTTTGCCCAACTTTATGCCAATAAATTTGATAACTTAAGTGAAATGGATGACTTTCTCCAAAAATATAGGCTCCCTAGATTAACAGAGGAGGAGATAAATTGCTTAAATAGTCCCATTTCAGAAAAAGAAATAGAACAAGCTATTAATCAACTCCCCAGGAAAAAATCCCCAGGGCCAGATGGATTCACATGTGAATTCTACCAAACATTTAAAGAACAATTAGCCCCAATGTTATATAAATTATTTGAAAAAATAGGGGATGAAGGAGTCCTACCAAACTCCTTTTATGACACAGACATGGTACTGATACCTAAACCTGGTAGATCGAAAACTGAGAAAGAAAATTATAGACCAATCTCCTTAATGAATATTGATTCTAAAATCTTAAATAAGATATTAGCAAAAAGACTTCAGAAAATCATCTCCAAGATAATACACTATGATCAAGTAGGATTTATTCCAGGAATGCAGGGCTGGTTTAATATTAGGAAAACTATTAATATAATTGACCATATTAATAATCAAATTAATAAGAACCATATGATCATCTCAATAGATGCAGAAAAAGCATTTGACAAAATCCAACATCCATTCCTACTAAAAACTCTTGAGAGTATAGGAATAAATGGATTATTCCTTAGAATAATCAGGAGTATATATTTAAGACCGTCAGTAAGCATAATATGCAATAGAAATAAACTGCAACCTTTCCCAGTAAGATCAGGAGTGAAACAAGGTTGCCCACTATCACCATTACTATTCAATATAGTACTACAAACGCTAGCCTCGGCAATAAGAGCCGAGAAAGAGATTCAAGGAATTAGAGTAGGAAATGAGGAAATTAAACTATCACTTTTTGCAGATGACATGATGGTATACTTAGAGAACCCCAAAGACTCTGCTAAAAAGCTACTAGAAATAATTCAAAATTTCAGCAAAGTGGCAGGATACAAAATAAATCCACATAAATCCTCGGCATTTTTATATATCACTAACAAAATGCAACAGCAAGAGATACAAAGAGAAATTCCATTCCAAACAAATGTTGAGAGTATAAAATATTTGGGAATCCATCTACCAAAGAAAAGTCAGGAATTATATGAGAAAAATTACAAAACACTTGCCACAAAAATAAAATCAGATTTAAATAATTGGAAAGACATTCAGTGCTCTTGGATAGGCCGAGCGAATATAATAAAGATGACAATACTCCCCAAACTAATCTATTTATTTAGTGCTATACCAATCAGACTCCCAAGAAACTATTTTAATGACCTAGAAAAAATAACAACAAAATTCATATGGAAGAATAAAAGGTCAAGAATTGCAAGGGAACTAATGAAAAAAAACTCAGAGGAAGGTGGTCTAAGTGTACCTGATCTAAAGCTATATTATATAGCAGCAGTCACCAAAACCATTTGGTATTGGCTAAGAAATAGACCGGTAGATCAGTGGAACAGATTAGATACAAAGGACAAAAAAGGGTACATCTATAGCAATCTAATCTTTGACAAACCCAAAGATTCCAACATTAGGGATAAAAATTCATTATTCGGAAAAAACTGTTGGGAAAACTGGAAATTAGTATGGCAGAAATTAGATATGGATCCACACTTAACACCATATAGCAAGATAAGATCAAAATGGGTCCATGATTTAGGCATAAAGAGGGAGATAATAAATAGATTAGAGGAACAGAGGATAATCTACCTCTCAGACTTGTGGAGGAGGAAGGAATTTATGACCAGAGGAGAACTAGAGATCATTATTGATCACAAAATAAAAGATTTTGATTACATCAAACTAAAAAGTTTCTGTACAAATAATACTAATGCAAACAAGATTAGAAGGGAAGCAACAAAGTGGGAAAATATTTTTAAAAACAAAGGTTCTGACAAAGGTCTCATTTCCAAAATATATAGAGAACTGACCATAATTTATAAGAAACCGAACCATTCTCCAATTGATAAATGGTCAAAGGATATGAACAGACAATTCTCAGAGGAAGAAATTGAAACTATATCCACTCACATGAAAGAGTGTTCCAAATCACTACTGATCAGAGAAATGCAAATTAAGACCACTCTGAGATACCACTACACACCTGTCAGATTGGCTAAGATGACAGGAACAAATAATGACAAATGTTGGAGGGGATGTGGGGAAATTGGGACACTAATACATTGCTGGTGGAGTTGTGAAAGAATCCAGCCATTCTGGAGAGCAATCTGGAATTATGCCCAAAAAGTTATCAAACTGTGCATACCCTTTGACCCAGCAGCGCTACTACTGGGATTATATCCCAAAGAAATACTAAAGAGCGGAAAGAGACATATATGTGCCAAAATGTTTGTGGCAGCTCTTTTTGTTGTAGCTAGAAACTGGAAGATGAATGGATGTCCATCAGTTGGAGAATGGTTGGGTAAATTGTGGTATATGAAGGTTATGGAATATTATTGCTCTGTAACAAATGACCAGCAGGAGGCATACAGAGAGGCCTGGAGAGACTTAAATCAACTGATGCTGAGTGAAATGAGCAGAACCAGAAGATCACTGTACACTTCAACAACAATACTGTATGAGGATGTATTCTGATGGAAGTGGAAATCTTCAACATAAATCAGATCCAACTGACTTCCAGTTGATCAATGATGGACAGAGGTAGCTACACCCAGAGAAGAAACACTGGGAGGGGAATGAAAATTGTTAGCACTAATATCTGTCTGCCCAGGTTGCATGTACCTTCGGATTCTAATGTTTATTGCGCAACAAGAAAATGATATTCACACACATGTATTGTACCTAGACTATGTTGTAACACATGTAGAATGTATGGGATTGCCTGTAATCGGGGGGAGGGAATAGAGGGAGTGGGGGTAATTTGGAAAAATGAATACAAGGGATAATATTATAAAATATATATATATATATATATATAATAAAAAATATATTTTTGAAGAACTTCAAGAAAAATATGTCTCAATTGGGCAGTGGGAGAAGTGACCCAACACAAGTGCAGCACAGGAACCCAAAGGATAAAGGATGCTGTGCCAGGAGAATCTATTGGGAGGATCTTAGCCAAAATATAGCAGTGTTAGCTACTCTCTCCTGGTTAAAAAGTCAATGAATCAGCAGACTATTTGTGAGAACTGTAATATAACTACAGAAGACCAACATTGATCCCCTGACCAGAGCATAATACAGGACTTGGCTACATCCACCTAGCATGGAAAGGAAGCCAGCCCTGATCTTAGGGCATCATGAAGCCACTGTCACTTGTCTATGAAACTTAGGACAATGTTCCCTTTGCCCTAAAAGCAGACTTCAACCTTTAAAAATGAGAAAAAAAGCAAAAAAAAAAAAAAAAAAAAACATTCTGACTATAAATAGCTATTACAGAGGCAGGAAATAACAGACCTCAAAACCTGAGGACACTAAAGGCAATAATCTCCAAATGAAGCCTCAAAGGGTGATATGAGCTGGTTTCCAGCTCAAAAGGCTCTCTAGGAATAATTCAAAAATTATTTTAACAAGAGTGTTAGAAGAAAAATGGGGACAGGAAAAAAGAGCTTTGCAGGAAACTTGAAAAAGGAAACATAGAAATGTTCTGAACAAAATTACTTAAAATAGTGCAATGGGAAAAGAATGTAATTATTTAAAAAAAAAAAGATTTACTGAAATGGAAAAAAAATACAGATTCTTGAAAAAAAAAAAACTGATAAATGCAAAAAAGAGAGAAACTCCTTAAAATAGTATTGGTGTAATGGGAAAAAAAGTATCCATAGAACAAAACAATTCATTTAAAAGTTCAATTGGCCAAATGAAAAAGAAGATAACAAAGATAACGGAAGAAAATAATTTACTAAAAAATAGAATTTGACAAATGGAAGTAAATAACTCAATGAGACATCAGGTATCAGTAAAACAAAACCAAAAACAATGAAGAAAATAGAAAATGTAAAATACTTCATTGGAAAAACAACTGACCTGGAAAATAGATCCAGGAGAGACAATCTAAGAATTATTCAACTACCATAAAATAATGATGAAAAAGAAGCTTAAAGAAAATATTTCAAGAAATCATCAAGGAAAAATGGCCTCTTTTCCTAGAAGAAGAGGATATAATAGCCATTGAAAGAAGCAACAGATTACCTCCTAAAAGAAACCCCAAATGAAAACTCCAAGGGATTACAGAATTATCAGATCAAGAGCAAATACTGCAAGCAGCCAGAAAGAAGCAATTCAAATGTAAAGGAGCTTAGGATTACCCAAGATTTTTGCAGCTTCCATTTTAATGAATCAAAGGACCTGGAATGTGATATTCAAGAGTACAAAAGATCTTGAGATGCAATCAAGAATAAACTTTCCAGCAACATTAAGCATTATCTTTCAGAGAAAATGATATTCATTCAATGAAATAGGGAAATTTCATTTATTTTTGATTAAAAAAAGACCAGAGTTGAACAGGAAATTTAATTTTCAAATACAAAAACCAAGAGAAGCTTAAAAAGGTAATAAGGGAAGAAAAAGACGATAGAATTTCACAAAAGTTAAAAGAAAATAATTTTAGAAAAGTTAGGTGTAATAGACCTTTGGAGAAAATTCAATGGGGACAGAAAATCATATGTGTTTTTTTTTTTCCTCAGTGGTACTTGAGAATGGAAAAAGTAATGTGGTTTGGGGGCATTGTGGTCCCTCAGCTCATAAGTATATAGCATTTTTGTTTAAGAGAATAAATCAAGACAAATATTTATAAAATATGGCAAGAAAGAAATGTCAAATTTACAAGTTTTACATTATTCACATCAGCTAAAAAGTGTTTAAGTGGCCCCAATGTGTCAGGCCAAATGAAAAACACCTGGCACACAAAAAAAGGTAAAAGAAACCAATGATAAATGGTTAAAGAATATGAACAGACAATTTTCAGATGATGAAAATAAAGTCCTCTATAGTTACATGAAAAAAAAATCTTTAAATCACTTTTGATTAGAAGAATGCAAATAAAAACAACTCTGAGGCACCACCTCACACTTCTCATATGACTAAGGTGACAAGAAAAGATAATGATAAATGTTGAAGGGAATGTGGGAAATCGGGAACACTAATGCATTGTTCGTGGAATTGTGAAATGATCCACCATTCTGAAGAGCAATTTGGAACTATGCCCAAAAGTTTATTAAACTGTGCATATCCTTTGACCCAGTAGTGTCACTTCTGAGTCTTTAACCCAAGGAAATAAGAAATGAGGGGAAAGGACCCACATGTGAAAAATGTTCATGGCATCTCTTTTTTAGGTGGCAAAGAACTGAAAAATGAGTAGATACCCATCAATTGGAGAATGGCTGAATAAATCGTGGTATATGAAGGTAATGGAATATTATTATTCTATAAAAATAATGAACATGCTTAGTTTAGAAAGGCCTTAAAATATTTACATGAACTGATGCCAAATGAAACAAACAGTACCAGAAATACATTGTACACAATAACAGCAAGAATGTGTGATGATCAACTATGAAAGACTTGGTTCTTCTCAGTGATCTGAGGTAATCTCAATAGACTTTGGATAGAAAATATTATCTGCATCTAGCAAAAGAACTATAGAGATTGTATGTAAATTAATACATTCTATGTTCACTTCTTTTTTTCTCTTTTTTCTTCCTCTCCTAAGGTTTTTCCCTTTTGTTCTGTTTTTTCTCTTCCGGTATGATTCAAAAAACAATGTGTATTTTAAAATAAATAAACATTTTTTTTTTAAAGAAAGAAAAGTAAAAGATAATTCCTTAACTCAAGAAATCTACAACCAAATGCCAAACACAACATGAAAACTACTATGGATAAAATATACTATAGGATCAATGGGAAATGAACAGCAGAGAGAAAACTTTTTGAGAGAATGAAGAAAGTCTTCTATAATGTGAAAATTTAATTGGGATTAGAAGAAAGAAATAAAGGAAAGATATTATTAAGAATGAGGAAAGGCTAATTTGACCCAATTACTGAGTTAAGGAAACCCGTTGGACAGGAAATGAATGAGAAGCTGCTTAGTTGCAACAACAGTCAGTTGACACCAAAATTTCAGCTATTGTACAAATAAAGAATTCTGACTAGCTGGGTGAAAATGATTGATACTTACCGAGAAACAGCTATATTATGCCTATTATTTTCACTACCAATTGAAATTTGAAAAAGGTAAAATATTATGATGTACATATTTACTCTCTGCTATTTCCTTTTCATCTATTTTTGAGAGGAAAAAAGTGGTTTTGATTTACATTATTTTAAGTATAATTTGGTGTTGTTTAAACAATTGGCATCCTATAAGTGAAGAGCTAACTGGACTTATTTGCATTGCCTAAAAAAAAAAAAAAAAAAAAACAATTTGAGAAGTTTAGCAATTCTCATTTTTCACTAGAGGTAAACTAATACAACATATTATTTTGTCAGTTGCCTTTTAAATGAAAAGATTGTGTCGTTATATCACTAGTTAAAGAGTTAAAGAGGACCAGATTTTTCCATCAGGAGAGCAATGAGGACCAAAAGCATTTTCCTATCTAACAGAAATGATTTTGGTTTATTCTGACATTCATAAAGATACCAAAACCATGAAAAATTTCACCCCAAATTCTAGCCTTGTTGCTTTCTCTTCCTTATAGATATAGAATGAATTTGGGAGAGAGTGGGACTCAAATTCATAGTTGTTGCTGATGTATTCATTATTCTTGATTTTACTTTAAATATGTCAAAAAGTTACTGTGAATTACAGTGAATTTCTGACATGATGTGAACAGGAATGATTTAGTAGAACTAACAAGCTAAATGAACAAATAAAATGAATATATACTTCCTCACATCTCCTCCCAACACACACATATACTCACATACAACAAGATGACACTAAAGAAGAGTTAAAGTTGTAACGCTGTATTGGTGATACATCTCTGAAAACTCAGACATGTCAATGTGAGTGTAGGTCAAGGCAAATAAGTCATTCCAGAAATAGTGGTAGCTCATACTCTGTGCTAGAAGCTAGATGTTTAGGGAACTGAAACCAAAAAATCATCCAAGGATTACACACATATACAATAAACCCATGCATATGTATATATATATATATATATATATATATTCATGCATATATGGATGCATGCATAATGAAGTATACATGAATGCAAACAGTTATGTATGTGTGTCAATGCTTCTACTTTAAGACTACACTCTGTATCGGAAGTGTGTAATATTTTGAGATACCCTACTTCTGGATAAATGATATTTTAGCTATTCTTTTAATTAAAAATTGAAATTAAAAAAATGACTAGAATATGAGCAACTTAGAAAGAAGGAAAAATCGAACCAATTATATGACTTTCATCCCAAAACACACCTGAGTTCCCAAACCTAAGGATACTGGTGACTTACATGGTTTGTCATTATTTTGAAAGCAATAACATAATGCAGCACTTTAGAGACAGAGCTGGAGTAAGATGCATTAGCTGACAGGGTATTCTTTACCCCATCAGTGTCATCCAGAAAACATTTTCATTACATAATTCAGCATACCCCGCTCCAGTGACTCTGATTTCAGGTTTGTGTGTTTTTTTTTGTTTTTTTTTTTTTTTTGTTTTTTTTTTTTTTTTATGAAATGAAACAACATATAGATAGCCTAATTAAGGGAAGAAAATATTTGAATAATAAAGGAGTAGAATTTAGGTGTCTTTTGTTATTGTCATTTGAGGCATTTTGAATAAACCAGTTTTCAGAAAAGTTTCTAATAACATTAAAATAAAGTCAACAAAAAACTTCTGGATATTAACTAAGAGTTAAAGGCCAAAAATCACACCAAAGCAAAAACATACATGTGATCTCACACACACACACACACACACACACACACACACACACACACACACACAAAACCTTATATAGTACCACATTTTTGCTCATAACATTTTTGTCTAGTTTTTTTTTTTTTTCCTTTAAAATTTTCAGGGATAGAAAGAGTTGAACAATTATTTAACAAGTTAAATAAATCTGAAGCTATTAAAGGGTCCAAATATTTAGCTTATGATGAGAATGTTTAAAAATAGTCCTCATATTTGCAGATGCTATACATATTTACTTAGTCTTGTATATTTAATGTGTGACCAGATTTAAAATAATTCATACCCAATTTAAATTCTTGTTTTGCATCATGATAAGCAGCTTTGAATTTTGCTAATTTGCTTATAGTTGAGCTTCCTAAATCAGCATAATATTATTTTACTACAATCATACCACTCTCCCTTCCTTGAGAAAGTCTTTAATAAGCTTGACTCATAATAAGGCAACTTTGAGAATTCAAATTTCCCCTTCAACTTTTTAGTTATTTCTTATGTGCAGCCTGTAAGGGAAAACTTCCAGACTCATTTAGAATTTCAATTTATATGCAATAGAACTTGAGTTGGTGAACTTCCCTCTAATTTAGAATGTATGACATTTGTTTCAAAATATACAATTCTTACATTGCCAATGCGGATAGTAAAAAGAGGCTGAAATTAAAAACACAAGAACTGATTCTGAGATGTGCTATCTTGGGCAAGTTACTTCAGGCCTCTGTCCTTGAAGTATCTCATTTGAAAATTCATTTTAGCATTTATTAAGTACCTACTACTTCTCAGTCACTGGGATAATTCCTGAGGAAACAAAATAAAAAATGTGAGCAACTTCACTACTTAAAAAGCTTCCTTTCTACTGTAAGGATATAATGTAAACCTCTTAGATTGGTTAAATGAACAGGAAAACATAAGGACAAATGTTGGAGGGTATATAGGAAAATTGGGATATTAATGCATTGTTAATGGAGTTGTGACTGATCCAACCATTCTGGAGAGCAATTTGGAACTTTACACAAAGGATTATCAAACTATGCATCCCCTTTGATCCAGCAGTTTTGGGGCATAACTTGCTGTAATTTCTTCACTAATATTTCATTCATGGTTTTTGCATCAATATTCATTAGAGAAGTTGGTATACATACATATATATATACACATATATATATATATATATATATATATATATATATATATATATATATGTATATATATATATATATATATACATATATATATATATATATATATTTTTTTTTTTTTTTTTTTTTTTCTGTTTGACCCTACCTGGGTTTAGGTATCAGCACCATATCTGAGTCATAAAAAGAATTTTGTAGGACTCCTTCCTTCCTGGTTTTTCCAAATAGGTTGGATAATATTGGATTTACTAAAAAATAATAATAATAATAATAATTTGATAAGTTTAGCAATTCTCATTTTTTCCCTAGAGGTAAATTAATACAACATAATATTTTGTCAGTTGCCTTATAAATGTATTAATGAATTAAAAGACTGTGTCATTACATCACTAGTTAAAGAGTTAAAGAGGATCAGATTTTTCCATCAGGAGAGCAATGAGGACCATTGTTAAAATGTTTGGTAGAATTTACATGAAAATCCATCAGGCCCTGCAAACTTTTTTCTTAGTCAGTTCTTTAATAGTTTGTAAAATTTCTTTTTCTAAAATGAGTCTATATAAGTAATTTATTTCTTCTTCTTTTAATCTGGTCAATCTACATTTTTGTAAGTATTTTTCCATTTCACTTACATTATCAGATGAATTAATATATAGTTGGGCAAAATGCCTTCTAACTGTTGCTCTAATTTCCTCTTTATTAATGGAAATTTCTCCCTTTTCATTTTTGTTACTAAAATTTTGATTTTCTTCTTTCTTTTTTTTTTTTTCTAATCAAATTAAATGTATATTTTTATTTATTTATTTATAGAAACCTAACTCTTTCTTTTTTATTAATTCAATGGTTTTCTTACACATGTTATGGGCCAGAACTTGAGACAAGGTAATGTACTTGGTTCACACCTTTAAAGGAGTTCAAACCTTTAAAGGAGTTTACACCTTTAAAGGCATTTGATCATTGGTCCTCACATTAGACTCACACCTTTAAAGAGCATATAAAAGCCCACTCTCTGGGAGTTAGGAGTCAGTCAAGGGGAGACCTTCAGGGAACCTTGAGGAGATTCAGAGCCAGGATTCAGTGGATTCACAAATCCAGGAGATTCACAAATGTAAAGGAAAAGCCTGCTCATGGACTTCCAGGAGATTCACAACTAGGATTGACTTCCTGGAGATTCTCAAGGCAGAAACCCACAATCCCACACTCTTGGAGGCAGAGTAAGATCCATTCACATGCCTACCTTCATGCTGGCTGGAGACATTCAGAGAAGAGCTCTCAGGAAATAAAGAGAGAGGAAGGCCTCCAGAAAGCTAGCTGAGTCCCAAGTGAAGGAAACAAGACTTGAAGAAGAAAATAAAGGATCTGGAGATAAGACCTGGAAAGAGACAGTAAAGGACTTTAACTCCTGGCTGCATTTTGGGATTAATGAACTGAACTGAAAGGAAGGCTGCCTCCAGAAGCTCCCCAGAAATCCTACTCCCAGAGAACGATCACAATTTAGAGAAACAGAACATCACATTGCTTACCTTCAATTTCATTAATTTCATCTGTTATTTTCAGAATGTCAAATCTGGCATTTAATTGGGGAGTTTTGATTTTTTTTTTAGCTTTTTTAGTTTCATGCCTAATTCATGGAATTCTTTTTCTGTATTTTATGCAAGTAAACATCGAGAGATATAAAACTTCCCCTAAGCATTTCTTTGGCAGCAACCCATAAATTGTGGTATGTTGTTATTATTTTCATTTACTTGTATGAAGTTATTGCTTGTGTCTATGATTTGCTTTTTCACCTACTCATTCATTAGGATTAGATTATTTATTTTCTAACTAATTGTTGGCCTATTTTCCCCTGACCTTTTATTGCATGTAATTTTATTGCATCATTGTAGACGGCTGAAACTCTAAAAAAGTATGCTTGAATCAGATAAATAAATACAATAAAAAAGTTTGTCCCTCTTAATATCTGTCCTGCCAGCATGAGTCCTTTATTTTATATGATAAATAAGGACAGAAGGATCAAGAACTCTCCTTCTAAAGATATGTATTGCATTTCTTCCCAACATTTGACAATGCATTGAAATCTTCAAAAGCCCATACTACATCTTTTTAAAAGTGCTTCTTTCTTCTTGGAATGTTTTTTTTTTTTCAAATGGAGAAAGCAGCTATACAACAGAAGCTATCTGCTTCTGATTTAAGGTAATAGCTCCTTGGAATGGAACCAGATAACCTGAAATATTTATTGTTTCATTTCTTGGAGAATTTCTTTTCTTTTTATTTTTCAGTTCTAGTTCTAGTTCTAGTTTCCATAGTGTCTATTATTCTACTCACATTTTAATCTCAGAACTGTGTTGTTTCCATTTTGCTGGTGAGTACCTTAAATATGTATGTATATCTGTACATATTATTTATGAAATAATAAAATATAAAATAAATATTTGTATTTTTAAAGTTTGTACAGAACTAGCAGCTTCCACATTAAAGAACTGAAAGGACTGGAATCTGATATTCTGAAAGGCAAAGGAACTTATATGCAGTCAAGAATAACTTAATCAAAATGAGCATTTTCCTCCAAGGATGAAATAAGTGAATTCCATTTATTTCTGACACAAAAACCAGAGCGAGACAAAATGTTTGGTATCCAAATATAGGACTCAAGAGAAGCATAGAATGGGAAAAAGAACTCTTGAGAACTGTATTTCTGTTATGGGTATACAAAAAAGTAAATATACAATTTGGTTTACTATTATAATATTTAAAAAGGCTATAGAGGGGGAAAGAAAAATGTACCAGAAAAATTGAAAATGGAGGTAAAAAGAGGGAAACTGCATCTCAAGAAGAAGCAAAGGAAACTTACTATATCTGAGGGAAAGAATGTAGAGGGAAGATCATAATGTGAATCTTACTGTTATCAGAATTACCTCAAAGAGAAAATATTAGACATTTGGTTTACAGAGAATATTCTCCCATCTCATGGAAAAGTGGGAGGGGAAAAGTAAAAAGGGAAGGGGTAGGATAAACAGAAGGAAATATAGAAATTAAAATTGAAAGGTTTAAAAAAAGGAGAGGACTGTAAGGGGGAGGGAGAGATCCTAAAAAGGGAAGGAGAGATCCCAAAGAGGGAGGTGTGCACAAGGCAAGTTGTGCTCATAAGTTTAATGGGGGGAAGAGGGGTAAGGGAAAAGATGTTGTGGGCCAGAACTTAAAAAAAGGTACTAATCAATTCTAGTTTAGAATTGATTTAATTCTACAATAAATAATGGTTTTGTACTGATATAATGATTGGTGTATTCTCAGTGTAGAGTACATAAGCTAGAAGCTCTAAGACAAGCACACTAGAAGTTCTCAGAGACTGAGCCAGATTTATTCCATCATCCACCTTTGTGGTGGCTGGAGGCTGAAGCACAAACCTTTGGATTAGGAGAGATTTAGAGAGTTAGAAGCAGAAGCAGAGAAGACAAAGCACTGCCATCAGGAGCTCAAGCTCTCATTACCAATGAGACAGATAGGTCTCTAAAAAAGCTAACCACATGGAGCAGAATCTATTATGCTTCAGGGAAAGCCAAAAAAGCAGGGGTGGCCATCCTTATCTCAGATCAAGCAAAAGCAGAAGTTGATCTAATTAAAAGAGATAAGGAAGGAAACTATATCCTGCTAAAAGGTAGCATGAACAATGAAGCCATATCAATACTAAACATATATGCACCAAGTGGTATAGCATCTAACTTTCTAAAGGAAAAGTTAAGAGAATTGCAAGAAGAAATAGACAGCAAAACTATAATAATGGGAGATCTCAACCTTGCACTCTCAGATTTAGACAAATCAAACCACAAAACAAATAACAAAGAAATTAAAAAAGTAAATAGAACATTAGAAAAACTAGGTATGATAGATGTATGGAGAAAACTGAATGGCAATAGAAAGGAATATACTTTCTTCTCAGCAGTTCATGGATCCTATACAAAAATTGACCATATATTAGGACATAAAGATCTCAAAATTAAAAGTAGGAAGACAGAAATAATAAATGCCTTCTTCTCAGATCATAATGCAATAAAACCTATATTCAGTAAGAACTTAGGGGTAAATAGACCAAAAAGTAATTGGAAACTGAATAATCTCATCTTAAAGAAAGACTGGGTGAAACATAAAATTATAGAAACAATTAATAATTTCACCCAAGATAATGGCAATGATGAGACATCATACCAAAATCTGTGGGATACAGCTAACGTGGTAATAAGGGGAAATTTTATATCTTTAGAGGCTTTTGAACAAAATAGAGAAAGAGAAGATTAACGAATTGGGCCTGCAACTTAAAAAGCTAGAAAAAGATCAAATTAAAAACCCCACACCAAAAATTAAACTTGAAATACAAAAATTAAAAGGAGAAATCAATAATATTGAAAGTAAAAAAAACTATTGAATTAATAAATAAAACCAAGAGTTGGTTTTATGAAAAAGCCAATAAAATAGATAAACTTTTGGTAAATCTGATCAGAAAAAAGAAAGAGGAAAATCAAATTGATAGTCTTACAAATGAAAAGGGGGATCTTTCCACCAATGAAGAGGAAATTAGAGAAATAATAAGGAGTTACTTTGCCCAAATTTCTGCCAATAAATTTGATAACTTAAGTGAAATGGATGACTACCTCCAAAAATATAGGCTTCCTAGATTAACAGAGGAGGAGACAATTTGCTTAAATAGTCCCATTTCAGAAAAAGAAATAGAACAACCTATTAATCAACTCCCCAGGAAAAAAATCCCCAGGACCAGATGGATTTACATATGGATTCTACCAAACATTTAAAGAACAACTAACTCCAATGCTATATAAACTGTTTGAAAAAATAGGGATTGAAGGAGTCCTACCAAATTCCTTCTATGACACAGACATGGTACTGATAGCTAAACCAGGTAGGCAGAAAACAGAGAAAGAAAATTATAGACCAATCTCCCTAATGAATATTGATGCTAAAACCTTAAATAAAATGTTAGCATAAAGACTTCAGAAAATCATCCCCAGGATAATACACTATTATCCTATATATGCATAAATATAAATGCAGTAAAAGCATTTGATAAAATCCAACATCTATTCCTACTAAAAACTCTTGAGAGTATAGGAATAAATGGACTATTCCTTAGAATAATCAGGAGCATATATTTAAGACCTTCAGTAAGCATAATATGCAATAGAAATAAACTGCAACCTTTCCCAGTAAGATCAGGAGTGAAACAAGGTTGCCCACTAACACTATACTATTCAATATAGTACTAGAAACGCTAGCCTCGGCTATAAGAGCCAAGAAAGAGATTCAAGGAATTAGAGTAGGAAATGAGGAAATCAAACTATCACTCTTTGAAGATGACATGAAGAATGAGATCATAAATAGATTAGAGGAACAGAGAAAATAGTCTACCTCTCAGACCTATGGAGGAGGAAGGAATTTATGACCAGAGGAGAACTAGAGATCATTATTGGTCACAAAATAGAAGATTTTGATTACATCAAACTAATACTAATGCAAACAAGATTAGAAGGGAAGTAATAAATTGGGAAAATATTTTTAAAGTTAAACGTTCTGATAAAGGTCTCATTTCCAAAATATATAGAGAATTGATTCTAATTTTAAGAAATCAAACCATTCTCCAATTGATAAATGGTCAAAGGATATGAACAGACAATTCTCAGATGACGAAATTGAAATTATATCCACTCATATGAAAGAGTGTTCCAAATCACTACTGATTAGAGAAATGCAAATTAAGACAACTCTGAGATATCACTATACACCTGTCAGATTGGCTAAGATGTCAGGAACAAATAATGATGAATGTTGGAGGGGATGTGGGGAAAACTGTGATACTAATACATTGTTGGTGGAGTTGTGAAAAAATCCAGCCATTCTGGAGAGCAATTTGGAACTATGCCAAAAAGTTATCATATTGTGCATATCCTTTGATTCAGCATTGCTGCTTTCGGGCTTATATCCCAAAGAAATACTAAAGAGCAGAAAGGGACCTGCATGTGCCAAAATGTTTGTGGCAGCTCTTTTTTGTAGTGGCTAGAAACTGGAAGATGAATGGATGTCCATCAATTGGAGAATGGTTGGGTAAATTATGGTATATGAAGGTTATGGAATATTATTGCTCTGTAAGAAATAACCAGCAGGAGGAATACAGAGACGCTTGAAGAGACTTACATCAACTGATGCTGAGTGAAATGAATAGAACCAGAAGATCGCTGTACACTTCAATGTTGTATGAAGATGTATTCTGCTGGAAGTGGATATCTTCAATATAAAGAAAATCCAACTCACTTCCAGTTGATCAATGATGGAAAGAAATAACTATACCCAGAGAAGGAACACTGGGAAATGAATGTAAAGTGTTAGCACTACTGTCTATCTACCCAGGTTACTTATACCTTCAGAATCTAATACTTAATGTGCTACAAGAAAATGATATTTACACACATATATTGTATCTAAGTTATATTGTAACATATGTAAAATGTATGGGATTGCCTGTCATCAAGGGGAGGGAGTAGAGGGAGGAGGGGATAATTTGGAAAAATGAATACAAGTGATAATATTTTAAAATTTAATCATGCATATATACTGTGAAAAAAATTATAAATTAAAAAAAGAAAAAAAATTTAAAAAAAGCTAACCAGGACACAGGAAGGAGACAAGACTTTGAAAGAGACAATAAAGAATTTGGACTTTAACACCTGATGATTACTGAACTGAAAGAAAGGCTACTTCCAGAGCCCCCAGGAAACACAAGAGAAAAGCATAATCTGGGGTTAATAAGATGGCAGGAAATACAGAATTAGTGATTTTAACCATAAATGTGAATGGGGTAAACTCCTCTATAAAGTGGAGGCAGATGGCAGACCAGATTAAAAGCAAGAATCCTACAATATGTTATTTACAGCAAACACACTTAAAGCAGGGTGATACATAAAGAGTAAAGGTAAAATGCTGGAGCAGAATCTACTATACTTCAGTTGAAGTAAAAAATGCAGGGGTAGCTTTTCTGATGTCAGATCAAACAAAAGGAAAATTGTTTTATTTAAAAAAGATAAGAAAGGAAATTATATATTGCTAAAAATGAAGCAATAACAATACAAAACATATGCAACAAGGGGTATAGCATCTACATTCCTAAAGAAGTTAAAAGAGCTGCAAGAAGAAATGGACAGCAAAACTACAATAAAGGGAGATTTCAACCTTGAACTCTAAGAATTAGATAAATCAAACCACAAAATAAATAAGAAAGAAGTCAAAGAGGTAAATAAAATAAAAGAAACGTTAGATGTAGACCTTTGGAGAAAACTAAATGGAAAACAAAAGGAGTAAACTTTTTTCCTGGCAGTTCATGGAACCTATACAAAAATTGACCATATATAAGGACATAAAGACCTCAAATTCAAATGCAGAAGTAATAAATGCATCCTTTTCAGATCATGATGCAACAAAACTTACAATCAATAAAAAGCCAGGGGAATAGACCAAAAAGTAATTGGAAACTAAATAATGTCATCCTAAAGGGTGAATGGGTTAAACAGCAAATCATAGACACCGTTAATAACTTCACCCAAGAGAATGATAAGAATGAGACATCATACCAAAATGTGTGAGATACAGCCCAAATGATGATAAGGGCACATCTTATATATCTAGAAGCCTACATGCATAAAATATAGAAAGAGAAAATCAATGAATTAGGCTTGCAAATACAAAAGCTAGAAAAAGAGCAGATCAAAAACCCCAAATCAAACACTAAACTTTAAATTTTAAAAATAAAGGTGGACCCTAAACTAATCTATTTATTTAGTGCTATACAAATCAGACTCCCAAGAAACTATTTTAATGACCTAGAAAAAATAACAACAGAATTCATATGGAACAACAAAAGGTCGAGAATTTCAAGGGAAGTAATGAAAAAAAAAATGAAGGTGGTCTAGCTGTACCTGATGTAGAACTATATTATAAAGCAACAGTCACCAAAACCATTTGGTATTGGCTAAGAAATAGACTAGTTTATCAGTGGCATAGGTTAGGTTCACAGGGCAAGATAGTGAATAAAAATAGCAATCTAGTGTTTGACAAACCCAAAGATCCCAACTTTTTGGATAAGAATTCATTATTTGACAAAAACTGCTGGAAATTAGTATGGCAGAAACTAGGCATGGACCCACATTTAACAAAACATACTAAGATAAGATCAAAATGGGTCCAAGATTTAGGCATAAAGAACAAAATCATAAATAAATTGGAGGAACATGGGATAGTTTACCTCTCGGACTTGTGGAGGAGGAAGGAGTTTGTGTCCAAAGGAGAACTAGAGACCATTATTGATCACAAAATAGAACATTTTGATTACACCAAATTAAAAAGTTTCTGCACAAACAAAACTAATGCAAACAAGATTAGAAGGGAAGTAACAAATTGGGAAAACATTTTTACAGTTAAAGGTTCTGATAAAGGCCTCATCTCCAAAATATACAGGGAATTGACTCTAATTTATAAGAAATCAAGCCATCCTCCAAATCACTATTGATCAGAGAAATGCAAATTAAGATAACTCTGAGATATCATTACACACCTGTCAGATTGGCTAAGATGACAGGAATAAATAATGATGAATGTTGGAGGGGATTTGGGAAAACTGGGACACATACATTGTTGGTGGAGTTGTGAAAGAATCCAACCATTCTGGACAGCAATCTGGAATTATGCCAAAAAATGTGCATATCCTTTGACCCATAAGTGCTACTCCTGGGCTTATATCCCAAGGAAATACTAAAGAAGAGAAAGAGACCTGTATGTGTCAAAATGTTTGTGGCAGCCCTATTCATAGTGGCTAGAAACTGGAAAATGAATGGATGTCCATCAATTGGAGACTGGTTGGGTAAATTATGGTATATGAATGTTATGGAATATTATTGTTCTGTAAGAAATGACCAACAAGAGGAATACAGAGAGGCTTGGAGAGACTTACATTAACTGATGCTAAGTAAAATGAGCAGAAATGGGAGATCATTATACACTTCAACAATGATACTGTATGAGGATGTATTCTCATGGAAGTGGATATCTTCAACATAAAGAAGAGCTAATCCAATTCCAATTGATCAATAATGTACAGAGTCAGCTACATCCAGAAAAGGACACTGGGAAATGAGTATAAACTGTGAGCACTCTTTTGTTTTGATTTGTTTTAGCTTCCAAATACAATTCTTCCTTTGCAACAACAACAACAACAAAATTCGGTTCTGCACATATATATTGTACCTAGAATATACTATAAAATATTTAATATGTATGGGAATGCCTGCCATCTAGGGGAGGGAGTGGAGGGAAGGAGGGGAAAAATTTGGAACAGAAGGGAGTACAATGGATAATGTTGTAAAAAAAATTACCTATGAATATGTACTGTAAAAGAAAAGGTTATAATTATAAAAATTAATAAAAAAAAGAAAAACAAAAAGAAAGAAAGAATAAAATAAAATAAAATAAAATAAAGGTGGAGATTAATAAAATTTAAAGTGTAAAAAAAAAACTATCGATTTAAGAAAACTAAGAGTTAGTTCTATGATAAAACTAACAAAATAGATGAATCCTCAGTAAATTTGATTAGAAAAAGGAAAGTGGAAAAACAAATTGTTAGCCTTAAAAATGAAAGAGTACTACATATCATGAAGAGGCAAAGGTAACCTATTATATCAGATAGAAAGAAAGGAGGGGTATGAACATAGAGTGTATCAATAGACATATTCAATTTATGGTTAAATTTATTCCACTTCATTGAAAAGTGGGAGGGAAGGAGTAAGCTAAGGCAAAAGTAATACAGAAATTGTGAGGAAAAGTGGTAAAATAGAAAGAGGAACTTTAAGGCGGGGGAGGGATAGTAAAAAGGGAGGGCTGTGAAATGCAAGTGGTGCTCACAAGTTTAATACTGGGGAGAGGGGTAAGAGGGAAGGAAAGGAGAAAAGCATAAGCAGGGGTTAACAGGATGGCAACCAATATAGAATTAGTCATTCTCACCATAAATGTGAATGGGATAAACTCCCCCATAAAGAGGAAGCAGGTAGCAGACTGGATTAAAAGCCAGAATCCTACTATATGTTGTTTACAGGAAACATACCAAGGTGAGACATTGAGAATAAAAGTAAAATGGTGGAGAAGAATCTACTATGTTTCATGCAAGGTAAAAAAGCAGGGGTAGCCATCCTCATCTCAGATCAAGCAAAAGCAAAAATTGATCTAATAAAAAGAGATAAGGAAGGGCATTATATCTTGCTAAAGGGCAGCAAGATAATGAAGCAGTATCAATATTAAACATATACACACCAAGTGGTGCAGCATCAAAATTCTTAAAAGAGAAATTAAGAGAGCTGCAAGAAGAAATAGACAGCGAAACTATAATAGTGGGAGATCTCAACCTTGCACTCTCAGAATTAGATAAATCAAACCACAAAGTAAATAAGAAAGAAGTCAAAGAGGTAAATAGAATACTAGAAAAGTTTGATATGATAGATCTTTGGAGAAAGCTAAATGGAGCCAGAAAAAAGTACACTTTCTTCTCAGCAGTTCATGGAACCTATACAAAAATTGATCATATACTAGAACATATAAACCTCAAAATCAAATGCAGTAAGGCAGAAATAGTAAATGCATCCTTTTCAGGCAACAATGCAATGAAAATTACATTCAATAAAAAGCCAGGGGAAAATAAACCAAAAAAAAAATTGGAAATTAAATAATCTTATACTAAAGAATGATTGGATGAAACAGCAAAACATAGACATAATTAATAACTTCACCCAAGAAAATGACAATAATGAGACATCGTACCCAAATGTGTGGGTACAGCCAAAGCAGTAATGAGGGGAAATTTTACATCTCTAGAGGCCTACATGCATAAAATAGGAAAAGAGAAGGTAAACAAACTGGGCTTACAACTAAAAATGCTAGAAAAGGAACAAATTAAAAATCCCCAAACACGAAACTTGAAATTCAAAAAATAAAAAGTGAGATTAATAAAATTGAAAGTAAAAACAAACAAACAAACAAACAAAACAAAACAAAAAAACTATTGAATTAATTAATAAACTAAGAGTTGGTTCTATTAAAAAAACCCACAAAATAGACAAATACTTAGTAAATCTGATAAAAAAAGAAAACAAAAAAAGCAAATTGTTAATCTTAAAAATGAAAAGGGAAAATTCACTACTAATGAAGAGGAAATTAGAACAATAGCTAGGAGCTACTTTGCCCAGTTTTATGCAAATAAATTCGAAAACTTAAATGAAATGGAAGAATACCTTTAAAAATATAGCTTGCCCAGATTAACAGAGAAAGAAGTAAATAGTCTAAATAGTCCCATTTCAGAAAAATAAATAGAACAAGCTATTAAGCAACTCCCTAAGAAAAAATCCCCAGATGGATTTACATGTGAATTCTACCAAACATTTAAAGAACAACTAACTCCAATGCTATATAAACTGTTTGAAAAAATAGGGATTGAAGGAGTCCTACCAAATTCCTTCTATGACACAGACATGGTACTGATACCTAAACCAGGTAGATCGAAAACTGAGAAAAAAAAAACTATAGACCAATTTCCTTAATGAATATTGATGCTAAAATCTTAAATAAAATATTAGCAAAAAGACTACAGAAAATCATCACCAGGATAATGCACTATGACCAATTGGGATTTATACCAGGAATGCAGGGATGGCTCAATATTAGAAAAAACTTTTAGCATAAGCGACTATATCAATAAACAAATTAACGAAAACCCTATGATCATCTCCATAGATGCATAAAAAGCATTTGATAAAATCCAACATCCATTCCTAATAAAACACTTGAGAATATAGGAATAAATGGACTATTCCTTTAAATAATAAAGAGCATGTATTTAAAACCATCAGTAAACATCATATGTAATGGCGATAAACTGGAGCCTTTCCCTGTAAGATTAGGAGTGAAACAAGGTTTTCCATTATCACAATTACTATTCAATATTGCACTAGAAATGCTAGCCTGGGCAATAAGAGCTGAGAAAGAGATTCAAGGAATTAGAGTAGTTAATGAGGAAATCAAACTATCACTCTTTGCAGATGACATAATGCTATACTTAGAGAACCCCAGAGACTCTGCTAAAAAGCCCTAAGAAATAATTCAGAACTTTAGCAAAGTTGCAGGATACAAAATAAATCCAAATAAATCCTCAGCATTTTTATACATTACCAACACAATCCAACAGCAAGAGATACAAAGAGAAATTCCATTCAAAATATCGGTAGATAGTATAAAATATTTTGGAATATATCTACCAAAAGAAAGTCATATAATGCAAATATGAGCAAAATTATAAAACACTTGCCACAAAAATAAAGTCAGATTTAAATAATTGGAAAGACATTAAATGCTCTTGGATAGGCCGAGCGAATATAATCAAGATGACAATACTCCCTTAACTAATATATTTATTTAGTGTTATATCAATTAGACTCCCAAGAAACTATTTTAATGACCTAGAAAAAAAACTACAAAATTCATATGGAAGAACAACAGATCGAGAATTTCAAGGGAAGTAACAAAAAAAAAAAAAAATCAAATGAAGGTGGCCTCACTGTACCTGATCTAGAACTATATTATAAAGCAGCAGTCAACAAAATCATTTGGTATTGGCTAAGAAATAGACTAGTTGATCGTGGAATAGGTTAGGTTAACAGGACAAAATAGTGAATAAAAATAGCAATCTAGTGTTTGACAAACCCAAAGATCCCAACTTTTGTGATAACAATTCATTAATTGATAAAAACTGCTCGGAAAACTGGAAATTAGTATGGCAGAAACCAGGCATGGACCCACACTTAACATCACATAGTAAGATAAGATCAAAATACGTCCATGATTTAGGCATAAAGAACAAAATCATAAATAAATTGGAGGAACATGGGATGGTTTACCTCTTGGACCTTTGGAAGAGGGAGTTTATGTCCAAAGGAGAACTAGAGATCGTTATTGATCACAAAATAGAAAATGTCGATTACATCAAATTAAAAAGCTTTTGTACCAACAAAACTAATGTAAACAATATTAGAAGGGAAGTAACAAATTGGGAAAACATTTTTACATTTAAAGGTTCTGATTAAGGCCTCATCTCCAAAGTATACAGACAATTGACTCTAATTTATAAGAAATCAAGCCACTCTCCAATTGATAAATGGTCAAAGGATATAAACAGACAATTTTCAGATGATGAAATTGAAACTATTTTCACTCATATGAAACTGTGTTCCAAATCACTATTGATCAGAGAAATACAAATTAAGACAACTTTGAGATACCACTACACACCTGTCAGATTTGTTCAGATGACAGGAACTAATAATGATGAATTTTGGAGAGGATGTGGGAAAACTGGGACCCTGATGCATTGTTGGTGGAGTTTTGAAAGAATCCAACCATTCTGGAGAGCAATCTGGAATTATGCCCAAAAAGTTATCAAACTGTGCATACCCTTGTATCCAGTAGTGCTACTCCTGGGCTTATATCCCAAGGAAATACTAAGGAAGGGAAAGGGACATGTATATGCCAAAATGTTTGTGGCAGCCCTTTTTGTAGTGGCTAGAAACTGGAAAATGAATCGATACCCATCAATTGGAGAATGGTTGGGTAAACTAGGGTATATGAATGTTATGGAATATCATTGTTCTGTAAGAAATGACCAACACTATGAATACAGAGAGTCTTGAAGAGAGTTGAAGAGACATCAACTGATGCTGAGTGAAATGAGCATAACTAGTAAATCATTATACACTTCAACAATGATACTGTAGGAGGATGTATTATGATGGAAGTGGGTATCTTCAAGATAGAGAAGAGCTAATCCAATTCCAAATGATCAATGATGAACAGAATCAGCTACACCCAGATAAGGAACACTGAGAAATGACTGTAAACTGTTAGCATTTTTTTGTTTTTCTTCCTAGGTAATTTTAACTTCCATGCCCAATTCTTCCTTTGCAACAACAACAACAACAAAATTTGGTTCTGCACATATATATTTTACCTAGGATATACTTTAATATATTTAATATGTATGGGAATGCCTGCCATCTAATGGACAGTGTCTAGGGAAGGAAGGGAAAATTCAGAATAGAAGGGAGTACAAGGGATAATGTTGTTAAAAAAAAATACCTATGTATTTGTACTGTCAAAAAATGGTATAATTACAAAGTTAATTTAAAAAATGAAAAGAGAATACTTTCAACTAATGCAGAGAATATTACAACAATAATGAGGAGTTATTTTGCCCAACTTTATGCCAATAAATTCAATAATTTAAATGCAATGGATGAATATCTTCAAAAATATAGCTTGGCCAGATTAACAGAGGAAGACGTAAATTGGTTAAATAGACCCATTTCAGAAAAAGAAATACAAAAAGTTGTTAATAAATTCCCTAAGAAAAAAATCTCCAGGACTAGATGGATTTACATGTGGATTCTACCAAAAATTTAAAGAACAATTAACTCCACTGCTATATAAAGTATTTGAAAAAGTAGAGAATTAAGGTGTTCTACCAACTTCCTTTTATGACACAGACATATTACTGATACCTAAACCAGGTAGGCTGAAAACAGAGAAAGAAAATTATCTCCCTAATGAATATTGATGCTAAAAATTAAATATTAGGCAAAAAGGATAATGCATCATGACCAAGTAAGATTTATACCAGGAATGCAGGGTGGGTTCAATATTAGGAAAACTATTAACATAATTGGCTCTATCAATAACCAAATTAACAAAAAAACTTATGATCACCTCAATAGATGAAGAAAAATCATTTGATAAAATCCAATATCCATTCCTATTAAAAATATTAGAGAGTATAGGAATAATGGACTTTTCCTTAAAATACTCAGGAGGATCTATTTAAAACCATTAGTAAGCATAATCTGTAATAAGTT
This sequence comes from Sminthopsis crassicaudata, assembly GCF_048593235.1. Lineage (NCBI taxonomy): Eukaryota > Metazoa > Chordata > Mammalia > Dasyuromorphia > Dasyuridae > Sminthopsis > Sminthopsis crassicaudata. The sequence goes on along the minus strand of NC_133617.1, from coordinate 242,162,929 downwards.
AAACCATTCCCAGTAAGGTGAGAAATGAAACAAGGTTGCCCACTATCACTATTACTATTCAATATTGTGTTAGAAATGCTAGGTTAGACATTAAGAGATGAAAAAGATTGAAGAAATTAGAGTAAGGAGAAACCAAATTATCACTCTTTACAGATGATATGATGGTATAACTAGAGAAGCCCAGAGATTCTACTAAAAAGCTATTAGAAATAATCCACATCTTGAGCAAAGTTGCAGGATACAAAATAAATCCACATAAATTCTCAGCATTTCTATACATCACTGAGAATATCCAACAGCAAGCAATACATAGAGAAATTCCATTTAAATTAACTATTGATAGGATACAATATTTGGGAATCTATCTGCCAATGAAAAGTCAAGAACTATATGAGCAAAATTACAAAACACTTTCTACACAAATAAAGTCAGATCTAAATAATTGGAAAAATACTAAGTGCACTTGGATAAATTGAGTAAATTTAATAAAGATCACAATACTACCTAAACTAATCTATTTATTTAGCGTTACACCAATCAGACTCCCAAGAAACTATTTTCATGGCCTAGAAAAAAATAACAACAAAATTCATCTGGAAGAACAAAAGGTCAAGATTAGAAGGGAAGCACTAAACTGGGAAAATGTTTTTACAGTTTTGATAAAGGCCTCATTTCCAAAATATAGAAAGAATTGAGTCTAATTTATAAGAAATCAAGCCATTCTCCAATTGATAAATGGTCAAAGGATATGAACATATAATTTTCAGATGATGAAATTGAAACTATTTCTACTCATATGAAAGAGTATCCAAATCACTATTGATCAGAGAAATGCAAATTAAACAATTCTGAGATACCAGTACATACCTCTCAGATTGGCAAAGATTACAGGAAAAGACAATGATGAATGTTGGATGGGATGTGAGAAAAGGGGGACACTGATGAATTGTTGATGAAGTTGTTTATGGTTCCAGCCATTCTAGAGAGCAATTTGGAACTATACTCAAAAAAGTTATCAATTTGTGCATACCCTTTGATCCAGCAGTGCTACTACTGGGCTTATATCTGAAAGATATATTAAAGGAGGGAAAAGGACCTCTATGTGCAAAAATATTTGTGGAAGCTCTTTTTGTAGTGGCTAAAAACTGGAAATTGAATGGATGCCCATCAATTGGAGAATGGCTGGCTAAATTGTAGTATATGAATATTATGGAATATTATTGTTACATGAACTGATGCTAAGTAAAATGAGCAGAACCAGGAGATCATTATACACTTCAACAACAACACTATATGAGGATAAATTCTGATGGAAGTGGATATCGGCATTAAGAAGATCCAATTCAGTTCCAATTGATCAATGATGAACAGAACCAGCTACACCCAAATAAAGAACACTGGGAAATAAATGTGGATTGACTGCCTTTTTTTTTTCCCCAGGTTATTTTTACCTTTCTGACCAAAAATTTTCTTGTGCAACAAGAGAACTGCACAAATATGTACACATATATAGTATTTAAGATATGCTTTGACATGTATGAGATTGCCGGCCATCTAGGGAAGGGGGTGGAGGAAAGGAAAGAAAAAGTTGGAACAGAAGTCACTGCAAGGGACAATGCTGAACAATTATCCATGCATATATTCTGTCAATAAAGTGCCATAAAAATAAAATATATTAAACTTGGAAGCAGGAACAAATGGCAAAGTACATGCAGGAACTCCCCAACTTCTCCCCCAAACCTCTCCAAATTCCTTTAAATGATCACTCTAAACAAATGTTTGAACATGAGAATATCCAAAAAGTTGGAATAGAATATTTTCCAAAAGAAACAATTTAAAAATATTTATTTATTTATTTTAATACATGTTGCTTCATGAATTGTTAGGAGGGAAAAATCAGAACAAAGAAGAATAAGCATAGAAGATAAATAAAAGAAAAAAAGAAGAAGAAAAAAAGAAGTGAATGTAGTAGGCGTTGGTTTGCATTCAATATCCATAGCTGTTTTTCTGGATGCAGATGGCATTTGCCAAACTTTATTGGAATTGTCTTGCATCACTAATAAGATTCAACTCTCATTCTTGATAATCGCACATTCTTGCTGATATTGTGTACAATCTATTCCTTGTTTTGCTCATATCAGTTCATGTAAATCTTTCCAGGTCTTTCTAAAATCACTTTGTTTATCATCTTTTTGTAGAAAAATAATATTTAATTACTTTCATTTACCACAATTTATTCCACTATTCCCCAATTGATGGCATAAACTACATTCTCATAATTATGGCAGTTAGAAGGAGAATATATATATATATATATATATATATATATATATATATATATATAGACACAGCACAAGTGTGAGTTAATATCAAGGAAATCATATGTTTTTTTTTAATGAAATTAAGAATGATAAGGGAATGTACTGGGAAAAGGGGAATAGTTTGATTTATCTGCCATGAAAAGAGGCTAGAAAAAGCTTTTATAGTAGAGAGGTGAAAGGGAAGGAAATGAGGGGTGAATCAACTTTACTTTCATTAGATTTGACTCAAAGAGGAAATAATATACACACTTAATATGGATATGAAATACATCTTTCTCTATAGTGAATTAGGAGGGAACTGAGATACAGGAAGGGGGATAAAAGAGAAGGAATATTGGGGAATTGTCAAGACCAAAAATCTTTTGTGGATGGACAGAGTTAAACGGAGAGAGAGAGAGAACAATGTAAATGGAGGGTACTGAAATAGTAATTATAAAAATAATTGTGAATCGTGATTCACAGAGAAGGTGTCCTTTCTCTTTTTGTTTTTGTTTTGTTTTGTTGTTGTTCTTGTTGGTTGTGGTAGTGTTTTGTTCCTTTGCAAGGCAATTGGGGTTAAGTGCCTTGCCTAGTGTCACATGGCTGGAAAGTGTTACTTTTTTGAAGCCAGGTTTAAAATTAGGCCCTCCCAGCTCCAGGGCTTGTACTGTATCTCCTGTGCCTTCTTGCTGCCTCAAAGACCTCATTTCTCAAAATAAGAAGGAACTGAGTCAAATTTATACACGCTTTGGGATGACCAGCAATAAATGACTGCTATTCTCACCAGGGCTGTAATGAAAAATTCTATTTATACCCAGAGAAGGAAGTGATCTTGTCTGAAGACAGATTGTTTTCATTCTATGTTTTCTTTTACAGCATGATTTTATAGAAATGTTTTGCATGATTTACATATGATTTCTTAAAGGTGGCTGGGAGTGGGGATAAAACAAAAAGAAAGTGGAACTCAAAAAGATTTAAAAACAAATATTAAAATTTTTAAATTTAACTAGGAAAATGTTAAACAAAAGAATTTTTAAAATAAAATAACAAAATTAAATTAAATATATGGTATATATATATTAGGAAAGAAAATGTGTGCTAAGGGCAAATATGTTCAGAAAGAAGAAAAAAAAGTTGCTGATTATTCTACATGTGCACTTCGAGAGATATATCTTGTTTTTTATCTAAGAACAACCAATCCAATCTTGTATTCTTCTCAGATGTTTAATATATTCTAAGTTTGATCAATTGATTTGTCTTGACCTACCTGAAGTTGTCAAAATTCATCTTAAATTAATTCAAAAGATCACATATTTACAGCCAGAAAGAATATTAAGCAGTGTTATAAACCAACAGCTACAACTGGCCTCATAATTCAACCCTCTTTTTTATAGTTGAGACCAGAGAAATGAAGTAACTTCTTAAGATTACACAGGATATAGAGTAGGGACATCTTGATCTTGAGAAGAGTTCAGATTTCTAATATGAAATCTTTTTTTTTTTTCCTGGTTGCATTTTTTATTAAAACTTTTTTTATTTCTAAAACATATGCATGGATAATTTTCAACAAATTGAACCCTTGAAAAAACTTGTGTTCCAATTTCCACCCTCTTCCCTCACCTGTCCTCTAGATGGTAAGTAATGCAACATATGTTAAATCTAATATATACATATATATTTATACAATCATCTTGCTGTGCAAGAAAAACCAAATCAAACCGGAAAAAGTTAGAAGGAAAACTTTCCAAAGAAAAAGCGACTGGAACTGGTCTGAATCACTTCATTGTTGAAGAGAGCCACATCCAACAGAATTGATCATAAATAACATATATTCTTGTTGCTGGGTCCAAAGATGTGATGGTACTGCATCTTTCATTTAGCATTAGTTCATCTAAGTCTCTCCAGGTCAATTTGAACTCATCTTGCTGAACGTTTCTTGAAGAACAATAATATTCCATAACTTTCCTATATGATAGCATTCAGCCCTTCTCCAACTGGTAGGCATCCACTCAGTTTCCAGTTTCTTGCCACTACAAACAGGGCTGTCAAAAACATTTTTGCACATATGGGTCTCTTTCCCTTCTAAAGTAGGGCAATTCTCTTTGGAATATAAGCCAGGAGAAAAACTGCCAGGTCAAAGGGTATGCACAGTTTGATAACACTTTGAGCATAGTTCTAAATTGCTCTCCAAAATGGTTGAATCAGTTCACGTTTCCATCAACAATGTATTAGTGTCCCAATTTTCCCACATCTCCTACAACGTTGGTCATTATCTTTACCTGTCATCTTAGCCAATCTAAGAGGTGTGTAATGATATCTCAGAGTTTTCTAAATTTGTATTTCTCTGATCAATAGTGATTTAGAGCATCTTTTCATATGACTAGGAATGGTTTCCATTTCTTCATCTGAAAGCCCTACATTCCTGGTATAAATCCTACTTGCTCATGGTGTATTTTCCTGGACCTGTTTTTCTATAATCTCTTTGCTAATATTTTATTTCAGATTTTGCATCAATATTCATTAAGGAAATTAGTCTATAATTTTCTTTCTTTATTTTCTACCTGATTGAGGTATCAGTACCATGCCTGTGTCATAAAAAGAATTATTAGGACTCCTTATTTCCCTATTTTTTTTTCAAATAGTTTGCATAGTATTGGAGTTGATTGTTCTTTAAATGTTAAGTAGAATTCACATGTAAAACCCTTTGATCATTTATCAATTAGAGAATGGCTTGAATTCTCATAAATTTCAGTCAATTTTCTATGTATTTTAGAAATTAGATCTTTATCAGAACCCATGAATGTAAAAATGTTTTCACATTTTGTTGCTACCTTTCTAATCTTGCCTGAATTACTTTTACTTGTACAAAAATGTTGTAACTTAATATAATCAAAATTATTTTGTAATCAATAATGATCAATCTTAATCACAAATCCCTTCCCCCTTCACAGAGCTGAGAGGTAAACCATCCTATGTTGTTCTATTTTGTTGTTAATATCACACTTTATGTTTAGATCATGAACTCATCTTGACCTTATTCTGGTAAACAGCATTAGATGTGTGTCATTTCCTATATTCTGCCATATTAGTTTCCTATTTTCCCAGCAGATTCTGTCAAACAGTGAGTTCTTATCCCAAAAGCTGGGTTTTGGGTCTTGTCAAATACTAATCATTGACTAACTTGTTCTATGAGCTTAACATCTTCTCTTAACTTAACTACTCTATTTCTTAGCCAGTACCAAATTATTTTGATGATTGTTGCTTTTTGATCTGCCAAAGTTAGGCAACTTTCATTTGCATATTTTCATTAATTTTATCAAAATTATTGACCTTTTGTTACTCCCAATGAACTTTGTTATTATTTTTTCTAGATCTGTAAAATAATTTCTTGGGAGTTTGATTGATATGGCACTAAATAAGCAGATTCATTTAGGTATTATTGGCATTTGTGTTACATTTCCTCGGCCTACACAAGAGCAGTTGATATTCTTCCAATTTTTTAGATCTAATTTATTTTTGTGGAAAGTGTTAGATAGTTGTGTTCATATAGTTCCTGATTTGCTATCACAGTTATTTGCAATGGAATTCCTCTTTATATCTCTTGCTTTTGTTATTTGTTCATAATATATTAAAATGCTGATGATTTATGTGGTTTTATTTTGTATGCTGAAACTTTGTTAAAGTTGTAAATTGTTTCAGTAGTTTTTGTTTGTTTGTTTGTTTTAATTGCATCTCTAGGATTGCCTAAGTATATCATCATATCATCTATATAAAGAGTGATAATTTGGTTTCCTAATTATATACCCTAATTCCCTTTAAATTCTTGACTTTTTGTTCTTCCTGATGAATTTTGTGTTATTACTTCTACATCAGCAAATAGTTTCTTGGGATTCTGATTGGTATAGCACTAAATAAATAGATTAGTTTAGATATTATTGCCATTTTCATTATATTAACTCAACCTATCCAAGAGCATTTGATACTTTTTCCAGTTGTTTATATGTGAATTGATTTGTATAGAAATTGTTTTGTAGTTTTGCTCAGATAGTTCTTGACTTTCCCTTAGCAGATAGATTCCAAAATATTATAACCTACTGACAGTTATTTTGAATGAATTTATCTTTGTAAATCTTGCTTTTGAATTTTATTAGTGAAGAGTCAAGGGCTACAAATGAGCAGATGTAAAGTAACCTGGCATATGAGGCTAATTACCAATTGGACAATTCTCTATTACCACATGTTTGGAGAATGACACTTTCCAACTATTCTGTGCTGGCTTGATCTGTGGATGTAGACAAAGAAGGGGAAGTGAGATCAGTGGTTGGAGTAGGAGGAGGAGATTGATTCATTCTCCTGGTGGTGGAGAGAGAGGAAGGAGGTGTGGGGATTGCTAGAGCTAATCCCCTGACTGCAAAAGACCAAGAATAAAGACTTTTGCTTATCCTGATTCCTGCTGATTCTAAGAGATCCAGGGTCACAACAGTGATATATAAAAATACTGATGATTTATGTAGATTTATTTTGTGTCCTACAACTTTGCTAAAGTTGTGGATTACTTCTAATAGTTTTTTTTTTTTTTAGTTGATTCTCTAGGATTCTCTAATTATACCATCATATCATCTGCAAAGAGTGATAATTTGGTTTCCTCATTACCTACTCTAATTCCTTCAATCTTTTTTTCTTCTCTTATTACCAAACCTAGCATTATTAATACAATATTGAATACTAATAGTGATAGGGCAGCTTTTTTTCAACCATGATCAATAAGAAGGGAACTATTCTAGTTTGTTCCCATTACATATGATGCTTGCTGATGGGTTTAAATAGACACTATTTTAAAGAAAAGTACATTTATTTCTATACTCTCTTGTGTTTTTAATAAAAATGGGTATTGTATTTTATCAATTTTTTTCTGCATCTATTGAGATAATGATATGGTTTTTGTTACTTTGGTTATTGACATAGTCAATTATGCTAAGCATTTTTCTAATATTGAACCAGTCCTACATTCCTGGTATAAATCCTACTTACTCATGTTGTATTTTCTTGGACATGTTTTTCTATAATATCTTTGCTAATATTTTATTTCAGATTTTGCATCAATATTCATTAAGGAAATTAGTCTATAATTTTCTTTCTTTATTTTCTACCTGATTTAGGTATCAGTACCATGCCTGTGTCATAAAAAGAATTATTAGGACTCCTTATTTCCCTATTTTTTTTCAAATAGTTTGCATAGTATTGGAGTTGATTGTTCTTTAAATGTTAGGTAGAATTCACATGTAAATCCATCTGGCCCTGGAAATTTTTTCTTAGGGAGTTGATTGATAGCTTTTGTAAAATTTCTTTTTGTAAAATGGGACTATTTAAGTAATTTATTTCCTCTTCTGTTAGTCTGGGCAATCTATATGTTTGTAGGTATTCCTCCATTTTTATTTAGAATCAAATTTATTGACATTTAGTTTAGAAAAATAATTCTTAATTATTGCTCTAATTTCCTTTGTTGTTTCAAAGTTTTCCCTTTTTATTTTTGAGACTAACAATTTGATTTTCCTCTTTCCTTTTTCTAATCAAATTAACTAACGGTTATCTATTTTGGTTTTTTTTTTCATAAAACCAATTCTTAGTTTTATTTATTAATTCAATAGTTTTCTTACTTTTAATCTCATCAATCTCCCCTTTTATTTTCAGAATTTCAAATTTGGTATTTAATTGAGACTTTTTAATTTGTTTTTCCCCCCTAGCTTATTTAGTTGCAAGCCCAATTTATTGATCTTTTCTTTCTCTATTTTCTGCAAATAAGCATCTACAGATATAAATATTCCCCTAATTACTTCTTTGGCTCCATCCCATTAATTTATGTATCTTGTCTCATTGTTGTCATTCTCTTGGGTGAAATTATTGATTGTGTCTATGATTTGCTATTTCATCCAATCATTTTTTAGGTTTCAATTTTTCAGTTTCCAATTAATTTTTGATCTATTTTTACCTGGCTTTTTATTACATATAATTTAATTGTTTCATGATATGAAAAAAGATACACTTATTATTTCTGCATTTCTGCTTTTGATTTGAAGTTTTTATGCCCTAATACATGGTCAATTTTTGTATTGATTTCATATACAGCAGAGAAAAAAATATTTCCACTCATTTTTTCCCAAAAGTCTATCATACCTAAGTTTTCTAGGATTCTATTTACTTCTTAAATTCTTTTTTATTTATTTTATAATTTCATTTCAGAGAAAGTTTGAAATCCCTGACAAGTATTCTTTGCTAATCTAATTCTTCTTGCATCTCACGTAACTTCTCCTCTAGGAATTTGGATGGTATACCACTTGGTGCATATATGTTTAGTATTGACATGCTTCATTATCTATGGTACCAATTAGCAAGATATAGTTTCCTTCCTTATCTCTTTTAATTATATCTACTTTTTATTTTGTTTCATCTGAGATAAGGATTGTTATACCTGCTTTCTCCTGAAGCATAAATAGATTCTGTTCTGTCTGGGCTTTTACCTTTATTCTTTATGCATCATTCTGCTTCAAATGTATTTCTTGTTAACAACATATTGTAAGATTCTGGCTTTTAATCCAGTTTGCTATCTGTTTCTGTTTTATGGGAAAGTTGACTCCATTCACATTCACAATTAAAATGACTAATTCTGTACTTCCTGTCATTTTATTTACACCAAAATTTGCTTCCCTTTTTCTTTCCCCCCTTTCCTTCCTTTCTAGTATTTTTCTTCTGAGCACCACTTCCCTCAAGCAGCCCTCCTCCTTTATGGCCTCTTCCCCTTTCTTGTATCTTTCCCCTACTACTTATGTTTTCCTTCCTTTTAACCCTCTACTTTTCTTTCTCTTTTCTCCTCCCATTTCACTATGAGACATGTTTTTCTGTGGAATTAAATACATCTTTTATTTTATTTTTAAATAAATCTGATAAAAATGAGATTCACACAATGTTCATCCTCCTCCTTTCCCTCAATTATAATAGATCTTCTTTGACTCTTTATGAGATGTAATTTCCCTCATTTTCCATCCATTTTCTTCTTTTCCAGTACAAACACCTTTCCATTTCTAGTTTATTTTTTAATGTTATCACAATAAAATCAAATTATACCTGCACTCTCTATGTATACAATAACAGAAATATAGTTCTCAAAATTTCTATCCTTTTTTCAATTTCATGCTTTTATTGAGTTCTCTGTATTCGGAGGTCAATTTTTTTTTTCTTTGTTTGTTCTATAGAGTTTTTTTTTTTCATTTCCCAAATTCTGTTTTTAAGGAGTTGTTTTATTTTTCAGTTTCACAAATTCTCTTGTACAGAGAGTTGTTTTCTTTTTCCATTGTAAAATCTATTTTGTAAGGAGTTATATGATTTTTTTTCCATTTAACTAAATCTATTTTGTAAGGAGTTTTTTTTTGTTTATTTGTTTGTTTTTCAGATAAGTTCTATGTTTTCTTTTCCAAATCCCCTTGCAAAGTCCTCATTTCCTTTCCCAATTTTCTTCTGTATCTCTTTTAAGATATTTTTGGAGTTCTTCCAAGAGAGCTTAATTAGATGGGGACCAATTTATTTCACACTTTGAGGTTTCATCTGGAGATAATCTGTTTTTAATGACTTTAGATTTTAAAATTCATTTTTTCTTTCTCCATAAAAATACTTTAAGGTTAGAGTTCTTTTTACTTTTTTGTCCATTTTCTTAATGTTGAGGTCTGCTTTTATGGAAAGGGAGATTTTTCAAGCTTCCTCTACAGGTGACAGTGGCTTTGCTGAGTCAATGCTGACTAACTTCAAGTGTGTGTGGTAAGTCCCTTGAAATTCTGGCATTTAGGGCTCACTTTTCCTTCTCTATTTGTGTTGGATATCTTATAACTAATCTGCTAATATTTTGGTTTACAACCAGAACAGAGTAGCTAGCAGTGCTGTAGATTCCTCCTAGTAGATTCTCTTTGCACATGGAGCTCATACCACCCTGGAACTGTGCAGCTGTTAGCACTCAGCACTTGTGCTCAACTCACCTGTGTTTGGCCCTCCTGATCTCAGCCCACCTCCCTCCGTGACCAATTGAAATTAGACCTTTTCTGGAGATATTCAAAATTATCTTATGCTGGAAAATTGTTACACTTCCAATATTCATGTGTTCTGTCTCTCCAAAACCAATTCAGAGGCTGGATATACTGTTAGTTTGAGGGTCATGTGAAGGGCTCAGAAAAAGATGTGTCTCTTCTCTTCCACTTTGCCTCTGCTAATTTGAAATCTAATTTTCTTTCAGCTATTTTATTTTCTCAACAGTATCTGGGAAATTATACTCCTAACTCATGGTATGTCTCCTTCCCCATATCTTTGTACAAGTTTTCAATACCTAGGACTTACAAGAACATGTAGTTGTCTATGTTTTTATAATTGTTATCTTGATGAACTTGTCTTCTTTTTCCTTGGTCATGAAAAACATTATAAGTACTCTAAAAATATCTATAACAATTCAAAACTCCTCCAGGTATTCATTTTTTTGCCAATGTCCTAATAGACACTGATTGTTTTTTTTAGAAATTTAAATCATTTTGTCTCTGAAAGTACTATCTTGCTTTTGACCCATCTGTTGTTCTATGTTAGAATTTTTAAATTAAGTAAATTTATAATTTTCCCTCTTACTTTTATTAATAAATTTGCTGTCATTCAGTCAATCATTTCTTAAGCACCTACTAAGTACCAAACAGTATGCTAAGTGCTAAGGATGAAAAAAATACAAAAAAGAAAGATAATTTTTCCCTTCAAGGAACTTATAATCTAATTGGGGAAGATAAAGAAAAGAAAAGAAAAAAACAGAGAATGAATCAATATTATAAGAACTTGCTGCAGGAGCAAGTGGAGAAGTCAAAGAAGTTTATAATGGTATACCAAGGTGAAAAATGAAATGTTCTCAGCTTTCTCCTTACATGCACTCTTGGGAGTTCATAGCTCTCCATTCCAAACACAAATTCAAATGATAATACTTATGTGGGTCACAAGGCTGATGAGATCTTATAGGATGATGAGATGTTCTCAATAATAAACCTCTTGGGACATTGGGGGGGGGGTAAATAAGAGAATCTCACACTAGTCTATCCACCTAAAGAATGAGTCAATGGTCTGAACCAAATTTTCACTCTAAATAGGAGTACCTATATTTGTTTCTTAGAGAGCATTTAACTGCATCAATTTCATAATGTCCTGATACCATGATTTAGAACACCAAAAACTTCTCCCCTATATTATGAGAATCATTGTCCCAGCAAAAATGCTGCTCTTAATGCAAGTTAAGAGAACTCTGAGATACCACTACACATCTCTCAAATTGGCTAAGTTGGGGAGATGTGAGAAAACTGGTACACTAATACACTGTTGGTGGAATTATGAATGGATCTATCCATTCTGGAAAGCAATTTGGTACTATATCCATAGATTTATCAAGCTGTGCATATCCTTTGCCCCAGCAGTATTTCTACTGGGCTTATATACCAAAGAGATCTTAAAAGAGAGAAAGGGACACACACATACAAAAATGTTTGTGACATCCCTTTTAGTAGTAGCAAGAAACTAGAAACTCAGTGGATGCCCATCATTTGCAGAATGGCTGAATAAATGATGGCATATGAATGTTATAGAGTGATATTGTTTTATAAGAAATAATGAGCAGGGAAACAACAAATCAGAGAAACAATTAATAATTTCACCCAAGAAAAAAACAATAATGAGTCATCATACCAAAATGTGTGGAATGCAGCCAAAGTGATAATAAGGGGAAATTTTATATCTCTAGAGGCCTACTTGCATAAATTGGAGAAAGAGAAGGTCAGTGAATTGGGCTTGCAACTAAAAAAGCTAGAAAAGGAGCAAATTACAAATCCCTAAACACTAAACTTGAAATTCTAAAAATAAAAGAAGAGATTAATAAAATTGAAAGTAAAAAAAGAAACTATTGAACTAATAAATAAAACTAAAAGTTGATTCTATGAAAAAAAACAACAAAATAAATAAATCCTTGGTAAATTTGATTAGAAAAAGGAAAGAGGAAAATCAAATCGTTAACTTTAAAAAGGAAAAGGGAGAACTTGCCACTAATGAGGAGGAAATTAGAGCAATAATTAGGAGTTACTTTGCCCAACTTTATGCCAATAAATTCGATAACTTAAATGAAATTGAAGAATACATTCAAAAATATGGCTTGCCCAAATTAACAGAGGAAGAAGTAAATTGTTTAAACAGTCCCATTTTAGAAAAAGAAATAGAACAAGCTATTAATCAATTCCTTAAGAAGAAATGATGAGCAGCATGATTTCAGAGAGGTCTGGAGAGACTTACATGAACTGATGCTAAGTGAATTGAGCAGAACCAGGAGATCACTGCACACTTAAACAATACTATATGAGGATCAATTCTGATGGAAGTGGATATCTTCGGCAATGAGATGATTCAGACCAGTTGATGATTTAAAACAATTCCAATCATGTTATGATGAAAAGAGCCATCTACTCCCAGAAAGAGGACTGCTTGATTTGATTTTTCTTATGCAGCAAGATAATTGTATAAATAGTATGCGTATATTGGATTTTATTTTTCCTGAAGCAATTGGGGTTAAGTGACCCCAATTCACACCCAGGGTCACACAGCTTGGAAATGTTAAGTGTCTGAAACCAGATTTGAACTGACATTCTCCTGTATTCGGGGCTGGTGCTCTAGCCACTGTGCCACCTAGCTGCCTCCATATGTTAGATTTAACATATATTTCTACCACATTTAATATCTTTTGGACTACTTGTCATCTAGGAGAAGGGATGAGGGTAGGGAAGAAAAATTGGGACAGAAGGTTTTGTATGGGTTAATGTTAAAAAATTATTCATGCATATGTTTTGAAAAATAAAAAGCTTTAACAAAAAAAAAAACAAAACAAAACGGACTTCTCTTGCCCTTTAAGCCCACACACTGCAGGCCTCTAGTTTCTATCACATTGCTAGTTTTTGGTTGCCAAGGACACTATATAGCTAATTAAACAATGAACACTTTTTCTTGACCATTCTGTTAACTTGAACTTTCTTAATTTTTTGATAGCTGATTCATGCTGAAGAATTGGTTTTATTAGAATCCAGGTAGTCTTTTTTAAGGAAGAAGCTTGCCACATTTCTACTGAAGTATGATTCATAACAAAATGTTGTTATGAATTCAAGCCATCTGCAACCTAAAACTTTCTTCCAAATGTTCAATTATTACCTTCCTAAGAAAATAAAAAATGAATTAAAGAAAGGGTGGGAGGCAGGGTAGGTATAAGTCACAAACACATAAACATAAATAAAACTTAGTCTTGCATTAAATTACATTAAATAATCATGGCTTTCACTTTCTCCTCACTTACATTCTAAATTAATCATTATCATGCACTATCACAAAGTGAAGGGGAAGTAGGGGAGACTTTTGTAAAACATATAATCAAAGGCTGATTTCTCCCCCAGGATATTATTTTTTTAAGATCCCATGAATTCAACAATTTGCCAAGTTTCAGTATTTGAAAGGTAGCAAGTTATTCTGTAGACATTCTTATTGACACATGATTCATTGCAAAGTGGTATTATGAATCAAAGCCATCTGCAACCCACACCTTCCAAATCTTTTTTTCTGATCTTTCAATTATTTACTTTCACACACCAAAGAAGTAATGAAATGCACTATATGAATGTCACATTCCTACAAGTAGAAATAAAAGGCATGAAGACACAGTACTTAGGTTTGACCTAAGAGAGATCAAAGGCAAACATCAAATAAGTCACAATTAGAAGAAATGAGAAAGGAAATATTATAATTCACATTAAAACTGGAATTGGGATAATTCTCCTCTAATCAGAGAATCTTGTTCATATTCAGAAAATTTGATAATAATAGTTAATAATGGCATCCTTCTTATTTTTTGAAAGTGTTTTTCATATATGTTATTTCATGTAATATAATTTAATTCTCACAACAACCTGTGTTGTAGATTTTCACATCTTCTCCATTATGTCCATTAAATTATTTTCTCATGGGTTCTCAAATACTCTCCCAAATATATTTTTCTTGCTACCACACTGACAATATAATTAGTTTTCATGAGTTTCATATTTATAATAGTGCTAATTGTTAGGAGTACCTTTTATATGAATCAATGTGAAGGATGAAATATTATATTAATTTATCAATTTTATACAAACATTTGTTTATTATATGATGATTAAAAGTTGTTTAGCAACTTTTCAGACTTTCACCAAAGAGTTGCCTACCATATGCAGATCAAAGTCATTTACGAATATGATCACAAACCTAATTTTAAAACAGCCTTTAATTATTGTCAAATGAGGCAGGAAAATGGGTATATTCATGTATGCATAACATGTTTACTATAAGGAGACAGTGTGCTTGACCAAGGTTTTCAGCCCTATGATATTAAAGTTCCAGTACAGAATTCAAATGGAAAAGATATTCCCTATAAATGGTCAATTCCCTTAACCTCTGTAGTTTTACCTTTATTCATCTTTAAAATTAAGTTATGGATTTTTTTCCTTTCTAGCTCTGTGAACTCATGATGGGGTTCTCTAGGTATCCTTGTCTGCCAATAACATTGTGTTAATAGCAATAAGCCCAGAATATTCCCAGGAATTTTCTATAAATATACATCTAAAAAAAAAAAAAAAGACCAAGCAAAAAGATAAAAAATACCAATTGTCAAGAATATGAAATAAAGCTGAATGGGAAGACACTGAGCTTGGCCAATAATATATGTGTATATAGATATAAATATATGATTCTGGAATTGAATTAGAATAAAATAATATATTAAACTGCAATTATGAAATGGGATAGATATTTGAATAGTTCCAAACTTCTGATATGGAAAAATATTTTAATATCAACTATTTTCCAAGGGGTTTTCATAGTAATAAGCTCTAAAATGACATTTTTTTAATTTTTAAAAAATACAAATGACTAAAGAACAATAGGATGAATACAATAGTATAATGAATAATTAGTTCTATGCAAGATGTAGCATAAAAATTATTATCCAAGAAATGTGTTATCAAAAAACAGAAACTTACCCAGTGAACTCATCATGAGAGAAAATACCCTTTAGGCTGAGTAGCCATAGAATGCTTTAAGAAAAAAAAAAATTGGGAGAAAGATTTACATCATGTTTAATGGATCTGTAGTTTCATGGAGAATTAAAGAAACACCATAGAAAGGATTCATACTGAGAATGTTTGTATGGATTTTAACCTACATGACATTGAGAACACAAGTATATTTTAATTTGAATCAGAATTCAATATCTAAGCTGCTGAGAGAATTCATGAGAGTCGGATAGCAAGTGGTCAATTATGGGAAGTGAATGAACCACACTGACTCCATCTTGTGACTCAATACCTGATCATTTTAAGGAAAAGTCAATTTATTCCTGTACTCTCAAGTATTTTTAATAGGAATGGGTCTTAGCTTTTATCAATTGTTTTTTCTGCATCTATTGAGAAATATGATTTTTGTTAGTTTGGTTATTGATACAATTGATTATGCTAATAGTTTTCCTAATATTGAACCAACCTGTCATTCCTGGTATAACTAGTACTTGGTCATAGTGAATTATCCTGGGGATGATTTTCTCTTTGCTAATATTTTATTTGAGATTTTTGCATCAATATTCATTAAAAAAATTGGTTTAAAAATTTCTTTCTCTGTTTTCACCCTTTCTGGTTTGTATCATGAAATAAATTTAGTAGTACTCCTTCTTTTGCTATTTGAAAAAATAGTTTGGATAGTATTAGAGTTAATTGTTCTTTAAATGTTTGGTAGAATTCACATAAATCCTTCTGGTCCTGTAGATTTTTTCTTAGGGAATTAATAAATTCTTCTACTTCTTTTTCTAAAATGAAACTATTTAAGTAATTTTATTATTTTTCTGTTAATCTGGGCAGTCTATATTTCTGTAGGTATTTCACTTAGGTTATCAAATTTATTGGCATATAGTTGGGCAAAATAACTCCTAATTATTGCTATTATTTCCTCTTCTTTGGTGGAAAATTCTCCCTTTTCATTTTTAAAGACTAACTTTTTATTTTCTTCTTTCCTTTTTCTAATCAAATTAACTAAAGGTTTATCTATTTTGTTACTTTAAAAAACAAGAGTTTTTGTGCATACCCTTTGACCCAGCCGTACTACTACTGGGCTTATATACCAAAGAAATACTAAAGAAGGGAAAGGGACCTGTATGTGCCAAAATGTTTATGGCATCTCTTTTTGCTGTAGCTAGAAACTGGAAGTTGAATGGATGCCCATCAATTGAAGAATGGTTGGGTAAATTATGGTATATGAAGGTTATGGAATACTATTGCTCTGTAAGAAATGACCAGCAGGAAGAATACAGAGAGGCTTGGAGAGACTTACATCAACTGATGCTGAGTGAAATGAATAGAACCAGAAGATCACTGTACACTTCGATGCTGTATGAAGATGTATTCTGATGGAAGTGGATATCTTCAACATAAAGAAGATCCAACTCACTTCCAGTTGATCAATGATGGACAGAAATAACTACACCCAGAGAAGGAACACTGGGAAGTGAATGTAAATTGTTAGCACTACTGTCTATCTACCCAGGTTACTTATACCTTCGGAATCTAATACTTAATATGCAACAAAAAAATGGTATTTACACATATATATTGTATCTAGGTTTTATTGTAACACATGTAAAATGTATGGGATTGCCTGTCATCGGGCGGAGGGAATGGAGGGAGGGGGGGATAATTTGGAAAAATGAATACAAGGGATAATATTATAAAAAATTACTTATGCATATATACTGTGGGAAAAAATTCTAAATAAAAAAAAGAAAAGAAAAAAAAACAGTTTTATTTATTAATACAATTGTTTTCTTACTTTTAATTTGATTAATCTCCCCTTTTATTTTCAGAATTTCAAATTTAGTATATAATTGGATGAGGTTTAATTTATAATTTTTCTAGTTTATTTTTTACTTGCAAGCCCAGTTCATTGATCTTTTCTTTCTCTATTTTATGCAAGTAAGCATATAGAAATATAAAATTTCCCCTTATTACTTCTTTGAATGCATCCCACAAATTTTGGTATGTTGTATTATTATTTTCATTCTCTTGGATGAAATTATTGATTATGTCTATGATTTGCTATTTCACCCAATAATTTCTTTTTGGTCTATTTTCCCCTGGCCTTTTATTACATGCAATTTAAGTGCATCATGATATGAGAAAGCTGCATTTGTTATTTCTGCCCTTCTGCATTTGATTTTGACATTTTTATGCCCTAATATATGGACAGTTTTTGTATAGGTTCCATGCACTGCTGAGAAGAAAGTATATTCCATTCAATTTTCTCCAAAGTTCCATTTTCTAAAATTCTATTTTCGTCTTAACTTCCTTCTTATTTATTTCATTTATCAAATTCTGAGAGAAAAAAGATTGAGATCCCCTACTAGTATTCTTTCAAGAGTTTGGATAATATATCATTTGGTTTATATATGATATGCAACATAGATATTTATCTATGCTATTTTTAAGTAGCCTATAAGTAAGTACTTTCCTTATCTTTCAATTAAATCTCTTTTTGCTTTTGCTTGATCTGAGATCAGAATTGGTACCCCTGAATTTTTTTTTTACCTCAGCTGAAGAATAATAGATTCTGATCCTGCCTTTTATCTTTATTTTTACCTTTACTCTAAATGCATCATTCTGCCTCAAATATATTTCTTGTCAACAACATATTGTAGGATTCTGACTTTTAATCAATCTGCTATCTTCTTCCCTTTTATAGGGCAGTTTATCCCATTAACATTCACAGGTAAAATGACTAATTCTGTATTTCCTGGTGTCTTATTTTCTCTTGTTATTTTTTTTTCTCTTCCCTTTCTCCCTTTCCCTCCTCCCCTGTACTTTATCAATGATCACCCCGTTCTTCAAACAGGATTCCCCTTTTGCAACTCCTCCCTCTTTTATGCCTTTCCCCTTCTACATCTATTCTCCTTTCTAATTGCCTCCCTCCTTCTTTACTTCCCCTCTACTTCACAATAGGGTGAAAGAAGCTAAAAGTGTCTGATATTTTATTTTTGAACCAAATCTGAAGAGAGTAAGATTCATGCTCATATAGCTCCCTTCTTTCCCTCAATTGCAATAGTTTTTTTTTTTTTTTTTTTTTCAACCTCATGAGATGTAATTTATTTCATTTTAACTCCATTTTCTTCTTCTTCCAATATAATCACTTTTCCTTCTCTAGGTTCTTTTTTTAAATCATCACAATAAAATCAAATTATACCTGCATCTTCTAAGTATACCCACAACAGCGAAACAGATCTCAGAGTTAAACATATCATCTTCCCATATATAGATATACTGGACTGTACTCCACTTTCACACAGGTGCAAGAGACCTTTCCTGCCAAGTTTTTATGTTGTGCTGGTCTGGAAAATTGTTTCATCCTGCCATTTTCTGGGTTTTACCCTTTAGGATTAATTTTAGGATGTTACTTAAAGATCTTTGGATGCATTAGGGGAAGAGTTCAGATGAGTCTCTGCATTCTCTCTGAAGTCTTGAGTCAATCCTCTGCTTATAGACATTTAAATAAGGAATTTTATATTGACCAGAATCCCAA
Source organism: Sminthopsis crassicaudata (assembly GCF_048593235.1). Taxonomy (NCBI): domain Eukaryota; kingdom Metazoa; phylum Chordata; class Mammalia; order Dasyuromorphia; family Dasyuridae; genus Sminthopsis; species Sminthopsis crassicaudata. Next base: position 242,143,946 of record NC_133617.1, on the reverse strand, counting down.
AGATTGATGATGCAATAAATTTTCTCACAATTGTACATTTCAAGCAATCCATGTATCTTATCTGAAAACTGATCTTCAAACTGATCAGTCAATCATTATTTCTATCTTCTTTTGATTGCTTACAGATACTTAGGAAGTTGAACATTTTTTTTAAAACTCAGGGAATTTCATTTTTCAATCTTCCCTCTCCCAAATTGGAAAGCTCTTAATTTTTTAATCTAATTAGAAATAAGATTGACAAAAATTGTCTTGTTGCCTTTTAATTAATTAACTGTATATATATATATATATATATATATATATATATATATATATATATATATATATTTTTTTTTTTTTTTTTTTTGCTTTAGTGCTACTTGTTTTTATTGTTTATAAGTGTATCCCCCTATATTCAGGAGGTAACTTACATTTTTTTTTCAATTTGTTCATTTTGGGGGGTTTTGTTTGACGGACTTAAAGTTTTATTGAGTAATTTACTTCCATTTGTTTAATTCTAATTTTTAGGATATTATGTTCTTCAGTTACCTTTTTCAGCTCGTTTTGTATTTGGGCAATTGGATTTTTAAATGAGTTGGTTTTTCCATTGCATTTTTTTTCCCATTTCACAAATTCTGTTTTTCAATGAATTACTTTATTCGGCAGTTATTTCATTAAAAGTTATATGCTTTTTACATTCTTTCTGTTGTTGTTTGCTTGTATTTTTGTTTTTCTTTCCATGTTATTTTTACCTTTTTTCTAAGTCTGATGTTTCTTGTGCATCAAGGTAACTATATAAATATGTATACATATATTGTATTTAACATATACTTTAACATATTTAACATGTATGGTTATACCTGCCATCAAAGGAAGTGGGTGGTGGGAAGGAGGGGAAAAGTTGGAACATAAATTTTTGCAAGGGTCAATGTTGCAAAATTATTGATAAAAAGCTATAATAAAAAAGTTATATGATTTTTTTCCATTTCATAAAATCTATTTTGTAAGCAGTTATATTCTTTTCCCACTTCACCAAATCTATTTTAAGGAGTTTTCTTCAGATAATTTCTGTTTTTCCTTTTCCATACCCTCTTGCAAAGATCTCACTTCCTTTCCCTATTTTTCTTCTGTCTTTTAAGATACTTTTTGAAATCTTCCAAGAAAAACTTGTGAAATGGGGACCAGCGCATATCTCATTTTGGGGTTTCATAGGCATTCATTTGCCTTTAGGAACCTCAGGATTTGAGGTCTGTTCTTCTCTTTCTTTCCATAAAAGCTATGATCAGAATTCTTTTTGCTTTTTGCTCATTTTTAAAGGGGTGATGTTTGCTATTAAGGCAAGGGGTTGCAGCCACTTTAGTTTACCCTGAGGTAGTTCTGCTGACTAACTTTCAGTGCTGGATAATCACAGTCAGGTTCTTCATTTTTACCAGGTTTGTGGCTCACAATTTGCCTTTTGTATTTGCTTTCGGTTGTTTTGCAGCAAAACTGTTAAATCTCCTGCTTACAACCAGGAAAAAAAGTAGCCTAAGAGGTTTACAGAAGACTCCCTGGTTAGTTGACCCTAAAGCTCTGGCTCTCTATCCCAGTCCTTTGCCCCAGGCTTCTATACTGGGACCTAGGATCAACAGATTGTCCCCTTACCTGATTGAAACAGACCTGATCTGAAGTTCTTCTAAAGTATATTTTTCTGGAAATGCGTTTTATTCCAAATATTTGTCGGTGATGTCACAACCTCCCTATGCCTCCTTTTTTTACCTGAAAATGGAGGTGATAATAATATCTAACTCAAAGGTTTGTTATGATGATTAAATAAGTTCACATACATAAAATGTTTTGCAAATCTTAAAGCATTATACAAATACAAGCTCATTTATTATTATTGTTATTGTATATTGCTATTTCACTTTTGTTAATGTAGATAGAAATGTGATTTTAAATACCAAATGTTTTCATTGTATTATCCTTGTTGATGAAAATGTTTTTAAACAAATACACATAGGTACTCTAATGAAAAGGAAAATAGATATTTATTAAACACCTACTATATTTGAGGCTCTGTGCTAAATACATTTTATAATTACTTCATTTAATTCTCAGAAAAACCTGGAGATAAGAACAAATCTTACACTTTAGAGTTAGGGAAACTAAGGCAAAGATTAAGTCATTTAAGTACATACATAAGAGGTACATAACTAGTCAATATCTTAGACTTTTTGAATTCAGACTCAGCACAGTTTTTTTTTTATTTAATTTTAATTTTATTTTATAATTATAACTTTTTTTTGACAGTACATATGCATGGGTAATTTTTTACAACATTATCCCTTGCACTTACTTCTGTTCAGATTTTTTCCCTTCCTCCCCCAACCCCCTCCCCCAGATGGCAGGCAGTCTTATACATGTTAAATATATTACAATATATTCTAGATACAATATATGTGTGTAGAACCAAATTTCTTGTTGCACAGGGAGAATTGGATTAAGAAGGTAAAAATAACAGTTTACAAGCATTTCCCAGTGTTCCTTTTTTGGATGTAGCTGATTCTGTCCATCATTAATCAATTGGAATTGGATTAGCTCTTCTCTATGTTGAAGATATCCACTTCCATCAGAATACATCCTCGTACAGTATCATTGTTGAAGTGTATAATGATCTTCTGGTTATGCTCGTTTCACTTAGCATCAGTTGATGTAAGTCTCTCCAAGCCTCTCTGTATTTCTCCTGTTGGTCATTTCTTACAGAACAATAATATTCCATAACATTCATATACCATAATTTACCGAACCATTCTCCAATTGATGGACATCCATTCATCTTCCAGCTTCTAGCCATTATGAAAAGGGCAGCCACAAACATTTTGGCAGATACAGGTCCCTTTCCCTTCTTTAGTATTTCCTTGGGATATAAGCCCAGTAGTAGTATGGCTGGGTCAAAGGGTATGCACATTTTGATAACTTTTGGGGCATAATTCCAGATTGCTCTCCAGAATGATTGGATTCTTTCACAACTCCATCAACAATGCATCAGTGTCCCAGTTTTCCCACAGCCCCACCAACATTCATCGTTATTTGTTCCTGTCATCTTAGCCAATCTGACAGGTGTGTAATGATATCTCAGAGTTGTCTTAATTTGCATTTCTCTGATCAATAGTGATTTGGAACACTCTTTCATATGAGTGGAAATAGTTTTAATTTCATCATCTGAAAATTGTCTGTTCATATCCTTTGACCATTTATCAATTGGAGAATGGCTTGATTTCTTATAAATTAGAGTCAGTTCTCTGTATATTTTGGAGATGAGGCCTTTATCAGAACCTTTAACTGTAAAAATGTTTTCCCAATTTGTTACTTCCCTTCTAATCTTGTTTGCATTAGTTTTGTTTGTGCAGAAATTTTTAATTTGGTGTAATCAAAATTTTCTATTTTGTGATCAATAATGATCTCTAGTTCTCCTTTGGACACAAACTCCTTCCTGCTCCACAAGTCTGAGAGGTAAACCATCCCCTGTTCCTCCACTTTATTTATGATTTCGTTCTTTATGCCTAAATCTTGGACCCATTTTGATCTAATCTTAGTATGTGGTGTTAAATGTGGGTCCATGCCTAGTTTCTGCCATACTAATTTCCAGTTTTCCCAGCAGTTTTTGTCAAATAATGAATTCTTATCCCAAAATTTGGGATCTTTGGGTTTGTCAAACACTAGATTGCTATTTTTATTCACTGTCTTGCCCTGTGAACCTAACCTATGCCACTGATCAACTAGTCTATTTCTTAGCCAATACCAAATGGTTTTGGTGACTGTTGCTTTATAATACAGTTCTAGATCAGGTACCGATAAACCACCTTCACTTTTTTTTTTTTTCATTGCTTCCCTTGAAATTCTTGACCTTTTGTTGTTCCATATGAATTCTGTTGTTATTTTTTCTAGGTTATTAAAATAGTTTCTTGGAAGTCTGATTGGTATAGCACTAAATAAATAGATTAGTTTGGGGAGTATTGTCATCTTAATTATATTCGCTCGGCCTATCCAAGAGCACTGAATATCTTTCCAATTATTTAAATCTGACTTTATTTTTGTGGCAAGTGTTTCGTAATTTTGCTCATATAATTCCTGACTCTCCTTTGGTAGGTATATTCCCAAATATTTTATACTATCGACCGTTATTTTGAATAGAATTTCTCTTTGTATCTCTTGCTGTTGGATTGTGTTGGTAATGTATAAAAATGCTGAGGATTCATGTGGATTTATTTTGTATCCTGCGACTTTGCTAAAATTCTGAATGATTTCTAATAGCTTTTTAGCAGAGTCTTTGGGGTTCTCTAAGTATACCATCATGTCATCTGCGAAAAGTGATAATTTGATTTCCTCATTACCTACTATAATTCCTTGAATCTCTTTCTCAGCTCTTATTGCTGAGGCTACAGTTTCTAGTACTATATTGAAAAGTAATGGTGATAGTGGGCAACCTTGTTTCACTCCTGATTTTACAGGGAAAGGTTCTAGTTTATCGCCATTACATATGATGTTTACTGAAGGTTTTAAATATATGCCCCTTATTATTTTAAGGAATAGTTAATTTATTCCTATACTCTCAAGCGTTTTTAGTAGGAATGGATTTTGGATTTTATCAAATGCTTTTTCTGCATCTATTGAGATGATCATATGGTTTTTATTAATTTGATTATTAATATGGTCAATTATACTAATAGTTTTCCTTATATTAAATCAGCCCTGCATTCCTGGTATAAATCCCACTTGGTCATAGTGTATTATCCTGGGGATGATTTTCTGAAGTCTATTTGCTAATATCTCATTTAAGATTTTAGCATCAATATTCATTAAGGAAATTGGTCTATAGTTTTCTTTCTCAGTTTTCGATCTACCTGGTTTAGGTATCAGTACCATGTCTGTGTCATAGAAGGAATTTGGTAGGACTCCTTCAATCCCTATTTTTTCAAACAGTTTACATAGCATTGGAGTTAGTTGTTCTTTAAATGTTTGGTAGAATTCACATGTAAATCCATCTGGTCCTGGGGACTTTTTCTTAGGAATTTGGTTAATAGCTTGATCTATTTCTTTTTCTGAGATGGGACTATTTAGACGACTTACTTCTTCCTTTGTTAATCTGGGCAAGCTATATTTTTGAAGGTATTCTTCAATTTCATTTAAGTTATCGAATTTATCAGCATAGAGTTGAGCAAAATAGCTCCTAACTATTGTTGTAATTTCCTCTTCATTAGTGGTAAGTTCACCCTTTTCATTTTCAAGACTAACAATTTGCTTTTTCTCTTTCCTTTTTTAATCAGGTTTACTAAGGGTTTGTCTATTTTGTTGGTTTTATCATAGAACCAACTCTTAGTTTTATTAATTAATTCAATAGTTTTTTTTTTTTTTACTTTCAATTTTATTAATCTCACCTTTTATTTTTTGAATTTCAAGTTTTGTGTTTGTCTGGGGGTTTTTAATTTGTTTCTTTTCTAGCAATTTGAGTTGTAAGCCCAATTCGTTGGCCCTCTCTTTCTCTATTTTATGCAAGTAGGCCTGTAGAGATATAAAACTTCCCCTTATTACTGCTTTGGCTGTATCCCACACATTTTGGTATGATGTCTCATTATTTTCATTCTCTTGGGTGAAGTTATTAATTTTGTCTATGATTTGCTGCTTTACCCAATCATTCTATAGTATAAGATTATTTAGTTTTCAATTATTTTTGGTTTATTTTCCCCTGGCTTTTTATTGAATGTAATTTTCATTGCATTGTGGTCTGAAAAGGATGCATTTATTATTTCTGCCTTACTGCATTTGATTTTGAGGTTTTTATGCCCCAGTATATGATCAATTTTTGTATAGGTTCCATGAACTGCTGAGAAGAAAGCATACTCCTTTCTGTCTTCATTTAGCTTTCGCCAAAGATCTATCATATCAAACTTTTCTAGTATTCTATTTACCTCTTTGACTTCTTTATTATTTATTTTGTGGTTTGATTTTTCTAATTCTGAGAGTGCAAGGTTGAGATCTCCCACTATTATAGTTTTGCTATCTATTTCCTCTTGCAGCTCTCTAAATTTCTCTTTTAAGAATTTAGATGCTGCACCACTTGGTGCATATATGTTTAATATTGATACTGCTTCATTATTGATGCTGCCCTTTAGCAGGATATAATGCCCTTCCTTATCTCTTTTAATTAGATCAATTTTTGTTTTTGCTTGATCTGAGATGAGAATGGCTACTCCTGCTTTTTTGGTTTTGCCTGAAGCATAATAGATTCTGCTCCATCCTTTTACTTTTAGTTTGAATGTCTCACCCTGTTTCAGGTGTGTTTCCTGTAAACAACATATAGTAAGGTTCTGATTTTTAATCCATTCTGCTAACCACTTCCTCTTTATGAGGCAGTTTGCCCCATTCACAATTATGGTTAGAAGGACTAATTCTATATTGCTTGCCATCCTATTAACCCCTGCTTATGCTTTTCCCCTTTCCTTCCCTCTTACCCCCCTACCCAGTATTAAACTTGTGAACAGCCATCCCTTTTTAGGATCCCTCCTCCACCTTAAAATTCCTCCCCTTATTTTACCCCTTTTCCTCCAAATTTCTGTATTCCCTTCCCCTTAGTTTACTCCTTCCCTTTCACTTTTCAATGAAGTGGAAGAAGTTTCACCATAAATCGAATATGTGTATTGATACAAACTATGTTCATCTCCCTCCTTTCTTTCTCTCAGATACAATACCTTTAATAATAAAGATACCTTTGCCTCTTCATGAGATGTAGTACCACCATTTTACACTTTTTTTATGATATCATTTCCTTTCCACCTCTAGTTTTTAAGACAAATTGTATATATGTTCTTTACATATTTTTTTGGCAGAAGTATAATTCTCAAGATTTCTTTTTATCTTTTTAGAAATCTCTTGAGTTCTGTATTTGAAGATCAAACCTTTTTTGTAGGTCTAGTTTTTTCATCAAAAATAGATGGAATTCATTTATTTCTTTGAATGTCCATCTTCTTCCCTGGAAAACGATGCTCATTCTTGCTGGGTAAGTTATTCTTGGCTGCATACCAAGTTCCTTAGCCTTTCGGAATATCATGTTCTAGGCCCTTCGTTCTTTTAATGTGGACACTGCTAGATCCTGGGTTATCCTTGTTGTGGATCCTCCATATCTGACTTGCTTTTTTCTAGCAGCTTCCAATATCTTTTCCTTTGTCTGATGGTTCTTGAACTTGGTGTTTTGATTTTAGGGTCCCTTTCAGTAGGTGATCGATGAATTTTTTCAATGTCTATTTTACCCTCTGTTTCCAGAACGTCTGGGCAGTTCTCTTTGATAATTTCCTCAAAAATAGTGTCCAAGCTCTTTTTTTCCTCACATTTTTCTAGGTGTCCGATTATTCTCAAATTGTCTCTCCTGGATCTGTTTTCCAGGTCTGTTGTCTTTCTGATAAGGTACTTGACATTCTTTTCAATTGTTTCATTTCTCTGGTTTTGCTTGACTACCTCTTGGTTTCTCCTTGAGTCATTCATTTCTACTTGTTCCAGTCTAATTTTCAATGCTGTATTTTCTTCACTCACTTTTTTATATCTCTTTGTAATTGTCCAATTGAGTTTTTATCTTCTATGGAATTTTTTTCCATTTTATCCATTTTATTTTTTAGAGAGCTGTTTTCTTTTTCCAGCTCACTAATCCTGTTTTCCTTGGAGTTGTTTACCTTTTCCAGCTCACTAATCTTGTTTCTCAATGATTTGATTTCTTTATCTACTCTGTCTTTGAATGCATGGGATGGCTTCTCCAGGCTCTCTTGCCAAGCTTCCCTTTCCTTTTCCCATTTCTCTCCCAGCTCTCTTGTGAGAGCCTTTTTGATTTCCTCTATGAGGTTCTTTTGTATTGAGGAGCAGCTCATATCCCCCTTAGGGGATTCCTCTGGGGACAATCTGTTTTTAGTCTCCTCAGTGTTTGAAGTCTGCTCTCTCTCCATACAAAAGCTGTCAATGGTTAGAGCTCTTTTGAATTTTTTGTTCATTTTGTCAGAGAAGGAATCAAAGAAAACAAATTGACAAGAGAAACAATAGGTTTGTTTTTGGGGGGATGGGGCTGGATGGTATTAATGGGCTTCCTCTACAGACTGGGGGTAGGGCAGCAGAGAGCCACTAACAGAACAGCAATGACTGTACTGAGTCTGTGCTCTGAGGCTCTGAGAACTTGCTGAGTCAGTCCAGGTGGGGGTTGGGGGTGGCCGGGTTCTGAGAGATGCTGGCTTTCTGAGGTTTTAATCTTCACCTCCGGTGTTTACACCCTCTCTGCTGCTCCTAGCTTGCTGCCAAGACGGAGTATCCACACTGGGGAAAAAGTCTTTTTGCAGAAAGGCAGAGAGGTCTGAGCTGTGTGAGCTGCCTGTCTCGCTCTGGCTTGCCTGCCCTCAGTCTGCACCCAGTCTCATTGACCCTCCCCCGAGCCAACAGAGACCTTTTCTGGAGACTTTCAAGGATGTCTTCTCTTGGTGATTATTTGTGGATTTCTTTCTGGGTTAAGCATTAAGTCTGAGGCTTGTCATGAAGTAAGTTCTGAGAGAAAATGAGGAGCTCAAGCAGCTGTCTGCCTCCATGCCATCTTGGCCGGAAGTCTCCAGCACAGTTTTCTAATACAGAACCAAGATACTTTCCAGGAATTAATGATTCTTAGGAGCTAATAAGCATTGTTATAAGTACATAAAATATTTTGATTAGTCTTTTTTATTTTATTTATTTTTTTATTTTTAAAGCTTTTTATTTTCAAAATATATGCATATTGTCAAATATGACAATATTGACCCTTGCATAACTTTGTCTTTCAGATTTTGTCCTCCTTCCATTCACCCTCTCTTCTAGATGGCAAGCAATCCAATATATGTTAAACGTAAAATATACGTTGTCTAATATGTATAAACATATTTATACAATTCTCTTTCTGCACAAGAAAAATCAGATCAAAAAAGAAAGTAAATGATTAAGCAAATGAAATGCAAGCCAACAACAACAAAGAGTGAGAATGTTATGTTTTGATACACATTCAGTTCCCACAATTCTCTCTCTGGATGTAGATGGCTCTCTTCATCACAAGATCTTTGGAAATGGCATCAGTCATTTCATTGTTGGAAAGAGTCACAGGGCAGCTAAGTGATTTAGGGAGCAGGTAGGTGGTATAGAGAGGAGAGCACCAGCCCTGAAGTCAGGAGGATCTGAGTTTAAATCTGACCTCAGATACTGAAAAAATTTCTATCTATGTGACCCTGGGCAAGTCACATCCCCAAATACCTCAGGAAAAAAAAAAAAAAAAAAAAACTTAAGAGTCACATTCATCAGAGTTGATTGTCATCTGATATTGTTGTTGCTGTGCACAATGATCTCCTGGGGTTCTGCTCATTTCACTTAGCATCCTCCTGATCATTTCTTATAGAACAATAATATTACATAACATGCATATACCATAACTAATTCAGACATTCTCCAACTGATGGACATCCACTCAGTTTCTTGTTTCTTGCTACTCTGAAAAGGATTGCCACAAATAGTTTTGTATATGTGGGTCCCTTTATATCCTTTATGATCTCTTTGGAATATAGCCCTAATAGAAATACTGCTGGATCAAAGGGTATGCACCATTTGATAACTTTTTTTGAGCACAGTTCCAAATTGCTCTTCAGAATGGCTGGATCTGTTCAGAGTTCTACCAATAATTTATGAGAGTCCCAATTTTCCCACATCCCCTCCAACATCCTTCCTTGTATTTTCCTGTCATCTTAGCCAACTTGAGAGGTGTGTAGTGGTATCACAGAGTTGTCTTAATTTGCATTTCCTCTAATCTATAGTGATTTTAGAGTACCTTATCATATGATTAGAAATGGTTTTAATTTCTTCATATAAAAATTGTTTGTTCATGTCCTTTGACCATTTATCAAATGGAGAATGGCTCGAATTCTTATAAAGTTGAGTCAAATTTCTATATATTTTAGAAATAATTTTATCAATAACCTTAAATGTAATTTTTTTTTCTGAATGTATTGTTTCCCTTCTTATCTTCTCTGCATTTGTTTTGTTTGTACAAAAACTTTTTAACTTAATATGTTCAAAATTATCTATCTCTTATTCAGTTATGAATTCCAGTTCTTCTGTGGACCCAAATTCCTTCCTTCTCCACAGATCTGAGATGTAAACTATCCTATGTTCTTGTAATTTGCTTATAATATCACACTTCATGTCTAAATCACGAATCCATTTATATCTTATCTTGGCATGTGGTGTTAGGTATGGGTCAAGCCCTAATTTTCTTCGGTACTAGTTTCCAATTTTCCAGAAGGTTTTGTTAAACAGTGAATTCTTATCCCAAAAGCTGCAGTCTTTGGGTCTGTCAAAAACTAGATTGCATTAGTTATTGACTGTTTTGTCCTGTGATCCTAACCTATTCTACTGATCAGTAGATTCCTTAGCCAGTACCAAATGGTTTTGATTATTGCTGCTTTGTAGTATAGTTTTAGGTATGGCACAGGTAGGCTATATTTAGTAGCATTTTTTTCATTAATTCTCTTGAAATTCTTGACCTTTTGTTCTTCCAGATGAATTTTGTTATTATTTTTCTAGATATGTAAAATAATATCTTGGGAGTTTTATTGGCATGGCACTAAATAAGTAGGTTAATTTAGGTAGTACTGTCATTTTTATTTATCCACTTAGCCTACTCATAAGCACTTGATATTTTCCCAACTGATTAAATCTGACTTTATTTGTGTAAAAAGTGTTTTGTAGTTCCTGACTTTCCTTTGGCAGATGGATTCCCAAATATTTTATACTATTGACAGTTATTTTGAATGGAATTTCTTTTTGTATTCCCTGCTGCTGGACCTTGTTGGTAATATATAAAAATGCTGATGATTTATGTGGTTTTATTTTGTATCCTGCAATTTTGCTAAAGTTGTAAATTATGTCTAGTAGTTTTTTTAGTTGATTCTCTAGGGTTCTCTGAATATACAAATAGGGATAATTTGGTTTCCTCTTGACCTACGCTAATGCCTTTAATCTCTTTATTTTCTTTTATTCTCTTTTTTATTCTCTCACTGCTCTTACCTATAACATTTCTAATACAATATTGAATAGTAATGGTGAGGGGCAGCTAGGTGGTGCAGGAGATAGAGTACCAGCCCTGAATTCAGGAGGACCCGAGTTCAAATCTGGTTTCAGACACTTAACACTTCCTAGCTGTGTGACCCTGAGCAAGTCACTTAACCCCAGCCTCAAAAAAAAATAGTAATGGTGATAGTGGGCAGCCATATGATGCTTGCTGATGGTTTTACATAGATGATACTGATCAGTTTAAGGAGAAGTGCATTTATTCCTATACTCTAGTATTTTTAATAAGAAAGGGTGCAGGATTTTATCAAATGCTTTTACTGCATCTATTGAGATAATAACATGATTTCTCTTAGTTTGGTTATTGATATAGTTGATTATACTAACAGTTTTCCTAATATTGAACCAGCCTGAATTCCTAATAAATCATACTTGGTCATAGTATATTATCCTGGGGATGACTTTTTGTAATCTCATTGCTAATATTTTATTTATTTAAGAATTTTGCATCAATATTCATTAGGGAATATTCTCCACCCAGAGAGAGGTCTGTGGGAACTGAATATGGATCACAACATAACATTATCATTTTTTTTGTTGCTGTTCACTTGCATTTTGTTTTCTTTTTTGAACTGACTTTTTCTTATGCAGCAATAGAATTGAATAAATATATTTACAAATATTAGATTTAACAAGTATTTTAACATGTTTAACATATAGTGGATTGCTTTGCCATCTAAGGGAATGGGTGGATGGAAGGGAAAAAATCTGACACACAAGGCTGTGCAAAGATCAATGTTGTCAAATTATCTATGCAATGTTTTGAAAATAAAAAAAAAAGTTTGAAAAAGAAAAATAAATAAATAAAAATAAAAAGACCAATCAAAAAATGTTCTATGCTTTTAACAGTACTTATTAGGGTCTATAAGTCCTTATTTCCTAGAAAGCAGGTTGGAGCTATTGGAATTCAAACAGTGTAAGATACTGACTAGTTGTGTGCCTCTGAGCAAATCACTTAATCTCTCCCTCACTTTCTCTAACTTTAAAGTGAAAAATTAATTTACATCAATATTACCAAACATTTAAAGAATAATTAATGCTAATAATATACAAACTATTTGAAAATGTAGGGAAAGAATGATTCCTGCCAAATTACTTTTATGATACAGACATTGCATGGTAATGATAGATAAATCAGGTAGGATGAAAACAGAGAAAGAAAATTATAGACCAATTTCCCTAATGAATATTGATACAAAAATCTTAAATAAAATGTTATCAAAAAAGATTACAGAAAGTCACGTCAGGATAATACACCATGACTAAGTAAGATTTATACCAGGAATGCAAGGGTTGTTCAATATTAGGAAAACTATTAGCACAATTGACTATATTAATAATCAAACCAAACAAAAACCACATGATTATCTCAATAGATATAGAAAAAGCATTTGACAAAATCCAAAACCCATTCCAATTAAAAACACTAGAGAATATAGGGATAAATGGACTTTTCCTAAAATAATCAATAGCCATCTATTTAAAGCCATCAGCAAGCATCATATGTAATGGGGATAAACTAGAACCTTTCCCGATAAGATCAGGAGTGAAACACAGTTGCTCCTTATCACTATTCAATATCATATTAGAAATTTTAGCTTTGGCAATAAGAGAAGAAAAAGAGATTAAAGAAATTAGAGTAGGTCATGAGGAAACCAAATTATCACTCATTGCAGATGATATGATGGTATATTTAGAGAACCGCAGAGAATCAACTAAAAAGATTTAGAAATAATCCACAAATTTAGCAAATTTGCAGGATACAAAGTAAATACATAGGTTAAGTTATTATTGTTCTCTCAGTCACATTTGGGGTAGGGCATCAAAAAGGTATAAAGTTGTTTTCTATGCCCTTAGCATTTCCTTCTCCTTCAGCTATCCTGAATGTGTCTTTCAATGTTACCTCTAATATATATATATATATATATATATATATATATATATATATATATATATATATATATATATATATATATATATTAACTGTACACATTTATATGGCTGCTTTTACCATTTTTTTTCTTTTTAGTATTATTTCTATCTCCTCTAAGGCCAAAACCATGATAAAATGTTGAGTTCCAATTATATGATACTCCATTGGAGGAGAAAAAGTCATTTTTGTTACATTTTTACAACTATTTTCCATTTTTTCTTCTCTAAATTGTACTTTCATTTTTGTCCTTAAATTTTCTTTGGATGATCTACCTTAATCAGATGTCTTGCCAAGCTTCCTGTAAACTGTACTTCCCCTCACTTCTCTCTACTTTATGAGAAAATATTACTCATAAATTGCCCATGGTGGTTTTTTCATAACATTTTAGAAGTTATATTATGATTTAGTTTTACTTTTGGAAATAAACTTTATTTGGCATATTAGATTTTTGCTGATTATAGAATTTTGGGGATTATTTCTATCTCTTCATCATGGTGATAAACTTGGATTTTACAAATTTTTATTACAAAGAAGGAGGGCTTAGTAAGTAGAAAACTTGCCATAGAATTATAAAGATTTGGGTTCTAACCCTACTTCTTACAGTTATTGGCTTTGTGACCCTTAAAATGTCATTGAGAGGATACTTTCAGTGCTGACAATGAGTCTATAATACTACAAGTTTCAGAGAGCATAGAAATGTGCTCAGATACAGATGATTTTTTACCTTGTACTTTTTCTACAAAATTATCATAATCTTTCCTTATTGCCACTCATTTTTCTTGCTTAAAAAACTAAATATATACTTAATTCTGATAATTTGATGGTCAGAGAATTGATTCAAGGATAACTTCCACATAAATATTCAATCCTTTCCTGACTTCTACAATATAATATATTTTCTGTCTTTTTAAATTACTTAGTGATTGACTTGTCCACTGTGTACCAATTATACCAGCAAATATATGTAATATATAGAGGATGAAAGTACTATGTAATCTGCAAGTCTTTGACCAACTCCTATTCCTTCTTCATGACACTTCTTTTCTGTATATACTCCTCCCCATTATTAAATTTCCTAACTTTGAATAAATCAACAAATATCAGAGTATATGGTTGTCGTTGCTCAATCATGTCAGATGCTTTGTGACCCCATTTATTTGTGTTTTCTTGGCAAATGTATGTGAGTGGTTTTCCATTTCCTCCTTAAACTCATTTTACAGATGACAAAACTAAAGCAAAGAGGAGTAAGTGATTTGCCCAAGATGACACAGCTATTAAGTGTATAGAACTATATTTGAATCCATGAAGATTAATCTTCTTTATTTCAATCCTGGCACTCTTATCTACTATGCTACTTTAACAAATTCTTCATAAAATTTGTCTTCAATTTTAATAACTGTTGTCAGGGTATAACTGATAGTTATTGTAGGGTAAGCTTTTTTAAATGCTTATCATTAGTCCTGAAATATATTAACTAAATATCTCATGGAATAATATTATTGTTATCTTTAAGAATAAAATAAAGCTAGCTCTTCACTTACCCTCCCAAGAAGTACACTTCTGAACCATTCTTTCATTTACCTATAACTTACTTCTTTCTTCTATTTTCAGTTATAGTAAATATATATATGTATATATGAATACATACATATATACATATACATATATACATACACATATGCATATACATATACATATATATATACATATACATATATATATATATATATGTATATATATTTCAACTCCTCTAACAATTGAACATAAGAATACCAGTAGTCAAGTTTGAGTTTTTAGCTGACCTAAAAATTGCATGGCTCTGAGCACACTCCATCCACTTTTCCTCTGCTCAGACACTTCCATTACAAAAACAGAAATCCAGGAATGGGAAGGATTTCATATTTTTCTCTTTATTTTGCCAGGACCAAAATAATTTGTCCCCAAAGGGTATACTTGGTGATATACTTTTTTTGTATTTAGCTATAATGGTCTTCAGAAAGCAAGAGTACTTCGTTGCCAATACAATACTGAAAGTCTTTCCAGTTCAATAAACTCTGTCAAAGCTTGCCCAGAACTAATGTAACCTTTGTGAAAAATAACCTATTTCCCAATTGAAATAAATAGTGGACTTCTAGTGAAAATAGAAGAACCTTTCCTTACAGATTGTTTCTAAGTCTTTTTTAATATAGTACATTCATATACTGTAATAGTAAAGTTCCCTCAAAAAAGCACATGAAATCAGCCTCTGAACAGAGTCTGATGGAATAAAACCACTTTCAAGATATATTGGAAAAACTTGAAGAGATATCAGTCTCACTGGGGTGAAAGAGGTATTCAGTGCAGCTCAAACAGAATCTAGGAAATCCAGTTTGAGGGTCTTAATCACAACAAATCAGCCACTGATAACCTTGATCCTGATTCAGTATTGGAGCAAACCATTAAGTCTGTCCCCAATGATAGCTCTTAAGCCAAATTCCTCTAAACCAGGTTGTTTCCTGGAAAGAGCCAATAAAACGATCCCTTGCAAATACAAGGGAGCCCTGTGCACAAAGTCAAGGGTCAGAGTTGCACAGGAAGCTTAGTACAGTACTCTCTTTATCCCAGTAGCAGAGTTAAAAATAAAAAAGGAGGAAATACCAAAAGAAAAGAAAAGAAAATTAGCAAGAAGCAGAAAAGAACCTTGACCATACAAAGTTTCTATGGTGATTAGGAAGATCAAAATACTAACTCAGGTGAGGACAAAATGTCCACAGAGGAAATCTCAAAGAGTGATATGAATTGGTCTTAAGTCCAAAGAGGCTTCTGAGAAGTGCTCATAAAAGATATTAAAAGGAAAATAAGAGAGATAGAAGAAAAAAAATTAGAAAAGAAATGAGAGATATGCAAGAGAGAGAGTTAACAGCTCTTGGAAAAGGAAGACAATTCCTTAAAAATACAATTGGCCTAATGCAAAAAAAAAAAAAAAAAAAAATCCAATGAAGAAAACAAAACCTTCAAAAGTGGAATTAACCAAATGGAAAAAGAGATACAAGAGCTAATGGCAGAAAATTACAAATTAAAAACAAAAACAGAACAAATGGAAGCTAGTGACTTTATGAGACAGCAAGAATCAGTCAAACACATTATAAAGAATAAAAAATGGAAGAAAATACAATATATCTCATTAGAAAAATAGAAGAGCTGGAAAAATAGATCTAGAAGAGATAATTTAAAAATGATTGGCCTACCTGAAGACAAAAAAGAAAAATTAGAGAGAGAGAGAGAGAGAGAGAGAGAGAGAGAGAGAGAGAGAGAGAGAGAGAGAGAAACTGAATAGCATTCTACAAGAGAACATCAAGAAAAACTGCACCAATATTCCACAAACAGATGGGGAAAAAGTAATTGAAATAATCTATTATTCACCTTAAGAAAGAGATCCTGCAAGTAAAACCTCAAGGGACATTGTTACAAAACTCCAGAACTATAACCATAAGGATAAAATACTATAAACTGCCAGACAGAAATAATTCAAATATCAAGGAGCAACAATCATGATTAGCCAGGACCTGGTAGCTTCTACAATAAAGGAAGAGAGGACTTGGAATACTATATTCAAGAAGGCAGAGGACTCAGCATTACAACCAATAATTAACTACTCAGTAATCCTGAGCATCATCTTTCAGGAGAATCCATGGATCTTCAATGAATTAAAAGACTTTCAATCATTTCTGTTGAAAAAAAACAAAACTAAACAAAAAATAATCTTCAAACATACCACTCAAAAGAAGCATAGAAAGTTATGCAGGGGGGAGTATATATTAGTTAAAGGTTAACATACTTAAATATATATTATTTAACATCCTGGTATATATTATTTAAAGGGTTAACATCCCTAGATGGGAAAATCTAACTCTTGAGAAATATATCTGTTATTGGTACATATAGAGGAGCATAACCTGGATGAAGGGTGTGGTTATGAATGGACTCTGATGTGATTACATCAAAGTTAAAGGCATTAAGGGTTGGGAAAAGTACTGTACTGGGAGAACAGAGGACGTACAATAGGACAAATTTAATCACATAAAGATGCACAAAATGTTTATTATAATAAAAGGAAAGAAGGGAGCATTGTTTGAAGCTTGATTTCATCAGTTTTAGCTCAAAGAGAGAATTATCTAATCATTCAGTTATAAACATTTATCTATCCCTATAAAGAAGTAGGAGGAGAAAGAGGAAAGAATAGGGAGAGATTGGATAGAAGAGAGGGCAGAAATACTAGCAAAAAAAGTAAGAGAAGGAGGAAGGGGAGAAAAAAAGAGAAGGTAGTGACTGGGGAAGGTAAAAAAATGAAACATTACTAAGAACAGGGTGCAAAGAGAGACTATATATATATATATATATATATATATATATATATATATATATATATATATAAAGGGGGCCAGGGAGAGATAGAATAAAAACCAATTGGAAATTAAATAATTTAATTCTAAAACATGAGTGGGTTAGACAATACATAATTTCATCCAAGAGAACGACAATAATGAAATAACATACCAAATCTATTGGATGCAGTAAAAGCAGCTCTTAGGGGAAATTTCATATCTCTAAATGGCTACATGAATAAAATAGAGAAAAAGGGAAACAATGAATTGGTCATGCATCTAAAAACCTAGAAAAAGAATAAGTTTAAAAACCCCAATTAAATAGCAAATTTTAAATTCTAAAACTCAAAGGAGAAATTAATAAAATTGAAAGGACACTATTGAACTAATTAATAAAACAATTACTTTATGAAAAAAGCCTTTGCTTAATTTTATTAGAAAAAGGAAAGAATAAAACTAAATCAGCAACATCAAAAATGAATAGGATGAACATGTGACCAATGAAAAAGACATTAAAAAAATAATTAGAAGCTATTTTGCCCAACTGTATGGCAGCAAATATGACCATCTAACCAAAAGGGATGAGTATTTATAAAAATATAAATTGTCCAGATTAACAATGGAGGAAATTAATTACTTACATTGTCCCATTCAATAACTGATACTTATGGTAATCTAGTATTAGATAAAGCCTGCAACTCCAGCTTCTGGGATAAGAACTCACTTCTATTTTACAAAAATTACTGGGAAAACTGAAAGACAATATGTCAGAAACTTGACACAAATTTACATCTCATACTTCATAACAAAATAAGATGAAAATAGGTACATATTTGAGTATAAAGCATCATACCACAAGCAAATTAGGAGAGTAAGGGATAATTTACCTGTGAGACCTTTGGAGAAGAATGGGATTTATGACCAAAAAAAGAATGGGAGAACATTATGTAATGCAAAACAGACAACTTTTGTTTACATTAAATTAAAAACTTTTTTCACAAACAAAACCAAAGGAAACAAGATTTAATGGGAAATACAAAGTTGGGAAAAAATTTGACTGACTCTGATAAAGGTCTCATTTCTAAAATATTTAAAGAACTGGGTCATATTTATAAGAATACAAGTCATTCTCTAATTGACAAATGGTCAAAGATATGAATAGACAATAATCAGATGACAACATTCAAGCACTTTATAAGTAAATGAAAAAATGCTCTAAATCACTATTGCTTAGAAAAAAACAAACTAAAGCAAATCTGAAATACCACTTCATACCTCTCATATTGGCTAAAATGACAAGAAATAACAATGCTAAATGTTGGAGGGTTTGTAGGAAACCTGGAACACTAACACATCATTAGTGGAGTTGTGAAATGATCCAACCATTCTGAAGAATAATTTGGAACTATGCCCAAAGGCTTTTCAAACTGTGTATGCACTTTGACCCAGAAGTGCCACTACTGGATCTGTAATCCAAAAAAAAAAAATCATAAAGAAGGGAAAGCAACCCACATGAGCAAAAATTTTTGTAGCAGCTCTTTTTCTAGCTACAAAATATTATTTCATTTGATGCTACTACAATCCTGGGAATAATTGCTATTATTATCCTAATTTATATGTGAGGAAATTGAAATAAACAAAGACTTTGTGATTCAACCACATCACACAGTTAGAAAGTGTCTAAATCCAAATTTTAATTAAAATCCTCATAATTCCAAGAAATTCATCTAATATGAAATAATACAGGAGCATTTTCTTCCACACTGAACAATCCCAAGACTGCTAGGATTTTGGAATATATAAAGCTATACATAAGAATGATAAATATTTATGTTACAAAATAATGTATACATGCATAAATATATTTTATATCTGCATGCATTTTTCTACATAAAAATATAGAGTTCTTCTCTCATTACAATGTTTATTCATTTCAAGTAGTAAGTGGGAGATGATAATTTCATTTTTTGTGCTTATATTCCTAGTTCCTAACAAAGTGTTAGTCACATTGTAAATGTTTGATAAATAATTGTTGAGCAATTGATTTGGAAATTCCCTATTTAAAACCTCTCTGTTTTTATATTTTCCAAAGCTTTAGTGTGATTTTTGAAAATTCGATGGTTGCCTCTTTAGCACCATGTAGTAGAAGTAGCAATTTATTGGTAAAAAGTAAATGTATTGAATATCATTGAACTTATTTTTATTAGTAAGGCCCATTGCTATGAATATCAATTTTTGCCTAGGGATATTATGCAACAATGCTGCTTTTGGGATTATTCACATATGCAGAAGAGTTTATTTATAAAATAAATAGACCAAGACTGCTATGATTTTGGCTTTATGTGTTTGATTCATATTTTTCCTATGTCCTTGAATTTCTATGACATCCATTGCTAACTAATGTTACTGGTACTCCTATTGCACATTATCATCATTACTACTCAATATTGTATTAGAAATGTTAGCCTTGGAAATAAGAGAAAAAACAGATTAAGTGAATTAGGGTATGTAATGAGGAAACCAAATTATCACTCTTTGAAGATGATATGATAGCATATTTAGAGAACCCCAGAGAATCAACTAAAAATAGTTCTAGAAACAATTCACAACTTTAGGAAAGTTTCAGGATATAAAATAAATCCATATGAATCATCATTTTTATATATTACCAGCAATGTCCAACAGCAAGAGATACAAAGAAAAATTCCATTTAAAATAACTGTATATCTGATGCATTATTGGTGAAGTTGTGAAGGAATCCAAACATTCTGGAAAGAAATCTGGAATTATGCCCAAAAAGTTATCAAACTGTACATACCTTTTGATTCAGCAGTTCTGGGCTTATATCCCAAAGAAATACTAAAGAAGGGAAAGGGATCTGTATGTGCCAAAATGTTTGTGGCAGCCCTTTTTGTAGTGGCGGGAAACTGGAAAATGAATGGATGCCCATCAATTGGAGAATGGTTGGGTAAAATGTGGTATATGAAAGTTATGGAATATTATAGTTCTTTAAGAAATGACCAGCAAGATGAATACAGACAGGCTTGGAGAGACTTACATGAACTGATGCTAAGTGAAATGAGCAGAACCAGGAGATCATTATACACTTCAACACAAATACTGTATGAGGATGTATTCTGATGGAAGTGGATATCTTCGACAAAGAGAAGATGTAATTCAGTTCCAATTGATCAATAATGGACAAAATCAGCTACACCCAGAGAAGGAACACTGGGAAATGAGTGTAAACTGAGAGCATTTTTGTTTTTCTTCCCAGGTTATTTTTACCTTCTGAATCCAATTCTTCCTGTGCAACAAGAAATTTGATTCTGTATACATATATTGTATCTAGAATATAATATAACATATTTAACGTGTATAAGACTGTCTGCCATCTAGAGGAAGGGGTGGAGGGAAGGAAGGAAAAAAATTGGAACAGAAGTGAGTGCAAGGGATAATGTTGTAAAAAAGTACCCATGCATATGTACTGTCAAAAAAACCTTATAATTATAAAATAAAAAATAAAAATAAAATAAAAAAGAATACATTACTGTCCACTGAGATAGGTAGAGGTACAAAACAATAAATGCAATTGGCTTCTCCAATGTGACAAAAAATAAATAAAATAAAATAACTGTGTATAATATAACATATTTGAGAGTGTATCTGCCAAGGCAAAGTTAGGAACTACATGAACACAATTACAAAACACTTTCCACACAGATAAAGTCAGGTCTAATCAGTTGGAAAAATAGCAAGTGCTCATAGGTAGGCTGAGTGAATATAATTAAAAATGACAATGCTACCTAAATCAATGTACGTATTCAGTGCCATACCAATCAAACTACCAAGAAATTATTTTATATATCTAAAAAAAAAATAATGACAAAGTTCATCTGGAAGAACAGAAGTTCAAGAATTTCAGGGAAATTAATGAAAAAATGCAAATTAAGTGGTCTAGCAGTGCCAGCCCTAAAATTATATCATAAAGCAGTGGTCATCAAAACCATTTGGTACTGGCTAAGAAATAGAGTAATGGATCATTGAAATATATTAGGTTTACAGGACAAAATACTCAATGTGTATAGTAATCTAGTGTTTGACAAACCAAAGACCCCAGCTTTTGGGATAAGAATTCACTATTTGACAAAAACTGCTGGGAAAATTCGAAATTAGTTGGGAGAAACTAGGCACTGACTTACACCTAATACCATAAGTCAAGAGAAGGTCCAAATTGGTTCATGATTTAGATATAAAGAATGATATTATAAGCAAATTAGAAGAACAAAAGATAGTGTGTCCCTCTCAGATGTATATAGGAGGAAGAAACTTGTAGCCAAAGAAGAGCTGAAGTTTATTATTGAACACAAAATAAATAATTTTGATTATATTAAGTTAAAAAGTTTTTTTTTTTCAAATAAAACCAATGCAGACAAGATTATAAGGGAAGCAATAAACTGGGATTTTTGCATTCAAGGGTTCAGATAAAGGCCTCATTTCTAAAATATAGAGAAATTACTCAAATTTATAAGCATTAAAACCATTCTCCAGTTGACAAATAGTCAAAGGATATGAAGAGACAATTTTCATATGAAGAATTTGAAACCATTTCTAGTTATATGAAAAGCTGCTCTACATCACTATTCATCAGAGAAATGCAGATTAAGATAACTCTGAAGTACCACAACACACCTTTCAGATTGGCTAATGTAACAGGAAAAGATAATGATGAATGTTGGTGAGATGTGCAAAATCTG
Source organism: Sminthopsis crassicaudata (assembly GCF_048593235.1). Classification (NCBI taxonomy): domain Eukaryota; kingdom Metazoa; phylum Chordata; class Mammalia; order Dasyuromorphia; family Dasyuridae; genus Sminthopsis; species Sminthopsis crassicaudata. The sequence continues at coordinate 242,121,756 of NC_133617.1, read as the reverse complement.
GGACACTAATGCGTTATTGGTGGTGTTGTGAACTAATACAACTATTCTAGATAACAATTTGGAAGTATGCCTAAAAGACCATCAAAATATGCAAACCCTTTGTTCCAGCAGTGCTTCTCCTTGGCTTATATCGCAAAAAGATCTTAAAGAAGGGCAAGGTACCCACAAGTACAAAAATGTTTGTGGCAAACTTTTTTTTTTTTTTGTAGTGGCAAGAAATTGGAAATTTAAGTGGATGTCCATCATTTGGAGAATGGCTGAATAAATTATAGTATATAAATGTATAAATGTTATGGAATAATATTGTTTTATAAGAAATGATCAGCAGGATGCTTTCAGAGAGGCCTGGAGAGACTTACATTAACTGATACTATGTGAAATGAGCAGAGCCAAGAATTCACTGTACACAGAAACAAGCAAATTATATGATGATCAATTCTTATGGATGTAGCTGTCTTCAACAATGAGATGATTCAGGCCTGTTTCAAAGATCTTGTGATGAAGAGAGCCATCTACACTCAGAGAGGTGTGTGGGAACTGAGTACGGATTATAACATAGCATTTTCACTCTTTTTGCTTACATTTTATTTTCCTTCTCACTTTTTCTTGTTTGCTTTGATTTTTATTGTGCAGTAAGATAATTGTATAAATATGTATGCACATATTGGATTTAACATATATTGGACTACTTGCCCTCTAGGGAAAGAGGTGGAGGAAAGGGTGGGAAATTTGGAACACAAGGTTTTGCAAGGGTCAATGCTGAAAAATTATCCTTGCATATGTTTTGAAAATAAAGAGTTTTGGGGCAGGTAGGTGGTGCAGTGGATAGAGCACCTGCCCTGAAGTCAGGAGGACCTGAATTCAATTCTTACCTCAGAAACTTAACACTTCCTAGCTGTGTGACCCTGGGCAAGTCACTTAACCCCAATTGACTCAGCAAAAATAAAATACTTATCAAAAAAAAAAAAAAAGAAAGAAAAAAAGAAAATATAAAACTTTAATAAAAAATAAATTCACTATCTCTACCTTGACTTCAACATTTTGCTACAACTAGAAATTTACTGTTCTCAGAATCCTATGAAATTTTTATGATTTCACATTCTTTATGATGTCACATTCTGTGTGGTATACTAAATATCATTTATTTACATTAATAAATTGCATTATTGCATTAACAAAAATGAAACTGTAGCTATTAAGGCAAAATGTTATTTTTATAACAAGCCAACCCTATGTGGTCTGCATCCTAAAATATAAAGGAAAAATAATAAAATATTTAAATTAGATATATAGCCATTTCACATATCAGATATTGCCTTAAAAGTAAATTGATCTGAGAACCTTGAACTTAAACGCAGACCTCATAAGTACAAATGGCAAAGAACCGTGTTCTACAGAAGCTGAGGACCTCCACTCTGAATCAAAAAATTCAATTTTCTTTTGAGGTTCTTTGGTGTTCCTTTCAGGGTAAAGCTAGAGTACACAATCCTATCCTATCCAGAGTCTTGATAGAAGATTACAGATGTTTACTTTTGAAACCCAGTTAAAACAGAAAAACTCAGTAATTTTTCACAGGAATAGGTCTGACACAAAGCTCCCTGAGGAGTCTGAACCATTCAAAAATTTTTCAAGGGAGCCCCCTCTAGAGATAAAAATGAGCATTCTTGTGCTACTGCTAAGCAAATTCCAGTTACACACACAGCAGGGGCTGGCTTAACACAATAACAATCAATGCTTTCCTGCAATGGAACATTGAGCTCAAATAGGCTCAGCAGAGGTTTTGGCACTTGAATGGATCTGTGATCTTATCAGTGTAGATGCTTCCTCACTGTAGCAAACTATTCCTGCTCTTTCATTCTCTGCAATGCTTTTCTATGTTTTTTTCCAGAATGTCCTGCATATTAGACCTAGACAATTTTTCAAAATGTGTCCTTTGGTTCATTTAATATTTTAATATATTTGGTGGGCTATCTAACAGGTTTTTCTATAATTTATATTATTTGTCCTAAGCAGTTTATCATCTGGACTACGATGAAGGTTACTCATGTCTTTCCATTTCCCTTTAGATCAAATTCTAGTTTGATTTCTCCAGCTGATTCTGAGGTGCATGATTCCCAAGACAAAAGGAAGAATATTTTTGACAATAGAATTTTGAAAAAAATGTTATAGGAGTGAAAGACTATATTTTGCATTATTTTTATTCATAAAGATTCAATATTTTTAAAAGCGAGGAAATTGATACAAATACATGAGGAAGACCATATTTTAATGTCTAAAAAGCCAAAGGTTATAAAAATCTTTTCAAAATATGAAATAGAGCTACCAGTAGCTGTATGATTAAATGTTTCAAAGCACAAATTAAAAAAAGACAAATAAAAACAACTCTGAAATTCTACTTCATATTCATTAGATAGTCAAAGAAAACCCTACAAATGGAAAAATGCAAATTTAAGTGTCTCTCAAAAGATTAGCATAGGAATTTCCTGTTGGAAGCTATACAAATTATTCGCAATCTTCTGAAAAATAATCTGAAAACATGGTCAAAACTTCATTAAACTGTGAATATATTTTCACTCATTGTTATATCTATAAGAAATATACCATGAAAATTATTTTTTATAGCATTTTATTTTTCCAGATACATGAAAAGATAGTTTTCAACATTCATTTTTGCAAAACCTTGTGTCCCAAATGTTCCGCCTCTCCATCCATAGACAGCAAGCAATCCAGTATAAGTTAAATGTGTGCAGTTTTTTCTAAAGATATTTCCATATTTGTTATGCTGCACAATAAAAATCAGAATAAACAAGAGCAAAAACATGAAGAAGGCAAAAAACGATGATAACAAGAAGGTGAAAATACTATGATTGGATCCATTCAGTCTGCATAGTTCTCTTTCTGGATGTGGAAAACACTTTTTATCAAAAATTTATTGGAATTGATTTGAATCACCTAGTTTTTGGAAAAAGCCCATCACAAGTCCATCACAATTTATCATCACAATGTTCCCTTGATTCTTCTCACTTTACTTAGCATCAGTTCATGTCTTTTCAAGTTTTTCTGAGATGTCTGCTTATCATTTCTTATAGAACAATACTACTCTATTACATTCATATACATAACTTATTCAGTCTTTCCCCAACTGAGGGGTATCTACTCAATTTACAAAATGTTTGCATATGCGGGTCCTTTTCCCTCCCCACAGTCTTTTTGAAAAGGAAAACAATAGACAAATAGATAAATAAGTGAGAGTGACACAGAGAGAGAGATGAATACATATATACATTCATTGTAACCATAATATATATTGTTTCCCTCATTCTACTTATGTAACTAAATCAGTTAATACATCTTTCCATATGCCTCTGAATTTTCCTTATTCATCATTTCTTTTGGTACAATAATATTTTGTTCATGTATCACAATTTTTTTTTGAGAAATTGTTATATATTTGATAGGGCTAGTTCCTTGCTTCTATAAGAACTTTGCTACTTACATTTTGATATGGAAGATTTCTATCTTTCAACTATTTGGAGTAAAGTGGGAGATTGGAATTAAAGTGGGATCTCAGTTAACAGATATTTGGATCATTGTATTGATCAACATAGCTAAGTTTTTAACAACTGATCATTTTTACAACTTTCCTCTCTTATTGTGTACAATGTCCTCCTGGTTTTACTCACTTCACTTTGCATCAGTTCCTATAATACTTCCTTGTTTGTTTTTCTGAAACTATCCGGTTCATCACTTCTTATAACACAATATTATTCCTTCACAATCATATAATATAATATGTTCGTCCATTTCTCAGTTGTGGACATCTCTTTGATTTCTACTTTTGCTACAATAAAAAAGAACTGCTATAAATATTTTCCTATTATGTCCTATATAATTCCTATAATAATGCTTTCCCCTTTTCTTTGATCTCATTGGGATATAGATGTATTAGTGCTATTAGATTCAAAGGGTAGGCACAGTTTAATAGCACTTTAAGCATAGTTTTAAATTATTCTCCAGAATGTTTGGACCACTTTACAACTAAACCAATAGTGCATTGTTATCCCAAATTTTCTACATCACCTCCAGCATTTATCATTTTCTTTCATCATATTAGTCAATCTTATAAGTATGAGAAGGTATCTAAGCATTGTTTTAACTTGAATCCTTTAATCAACAATAATTTATATCATTTTATGTGACTATTGACAGCTTTGATTTCTGCTTCTGAAAATGAGTATTCATAGTTTTAATCATTTTAAATCATATTTTCTAAATTTGGCTCAGTTCACTATATATGTGAGAAACAAGGTCCTTATCAGAGCATATTTCTATAAAAATATTTTCCCAGGTTTCCCTTTTCCTTCTTATTTTGGCTGCATTCATTTTATTTTCCCCAAAAACCCCTTTTTTTGTAAATTTTATGTGATTAAAATTAACCACATACTTTCTGTGATCTTCTCTATTTCTTGTTTTATGTATCCTTCCTTTATCCATAGATCTGACATATATATCTTTCTAGGCTCCCCTAATTTACTTTTATCATACTTTATCTCTGAATCATTTATACATTTTGACCTGATGCTGCTCTATGACTTTCACTGTTGTTATTGCTGTTGTTTATGATAGTTTTGTTGTTACTATAGTAGTTATTGTTGCTGTTATTATTCAGTCATATCAGTCATGTATGTTTCTTCATGAATATATTTGGAGTTTTGTTGGCAAAAATTCTGGAAATGGCTTTTCATTTCTTTCTCCAACTCATTTTCCAGATGAGAAACTGCAGCAAAGAAGGTTAAATGAATTGCCTAAAATCACATAGCTGCTGTCAAATTTGAACTCAGGAAAATATGTGTTCCTAAATTCAAACCCATTAGTCTATCCCCTTGTCTGCCTAGCAAATCTATATATGGGTTCTCCAAAACAAATTTCCAGTTTTCTCAATACTTTTTTGTTATTGTGAATTCTTATACCCCAAGCATGGATTTTTAGGTTTATCAAACACTAGAATACTATAATCATTTACTGAAATGTGCTATTTACCTAATCCATTCCACTAACATATTACCCCATTTCTTAGCCAGTGCCAGAATATTTTGAGGATCATTCCAACGTGAGATCTAGTATGGCAAAGCCACCTTCTTTCACATTGTTGCCACTGAATTCCTTTAATATGCTTGACTTTTTGTTTTTTCCACATTAATTTTGGGAAATGTTGGTATTATTATTTCTACCTTTTAAAAATAGTTCTTTTTTAGTTTGGTGTGGCATTAAATCATTAACTTAGGTAGAATTGTAATTTTTATTGTATTGGCTCAGCATATTCGTGAGCAATTACTATTTCTCAAATTGTTTAGATTTTCCTTTATTTGTGTGAAGATTGCTTTATAATTGTGTTCTTTTAGTACCTGGATTTGTATTGGCAAGTATGCTGTTTGCCATTACATTTAGTAAAACTTATCTTTCTGTCTCTTCTTTCTGGTTTTTGTCACATTAAAAACCTAATGATTTATATGGGTTAATTTTATATTCTATAGCTTTGCTAAAGCTGTTGATTGCTTCAACTAGTTTTCTGGTTATTGTTTTTACTTTCTTTTGTTTTGTTTTTATTTTATTCTCTAAGTTCATGTAAGTATACCATATTATCACCTGCAAAGAGCAGTAGTTTTGTTTATTCATTGCTTATTCTTATTCTGCCATTTTTTTCTATTGTCATGCTATATTTACTATTTCTAACACAATATTGAATAATAGTGGTGATAATGGCCACCTTTGCTTCATCGGTGATCTTATTGGGAAGGATTCAAATTTATCTCTATTATAGATAATGCATGCTCTTGGTTTTAGATAGGAAATACTTATCCTTTCCAAAACTGGTTTACTAATTGCTGTACCTTCTATTTTTAAAATAATATTAATAGTTGTTGTATTTTGTCAATAACTGTATGGCTATAATCGTGATTTTTTCACAGTTGATAAAATCAATTATTTTTATACTTTTCTTTATTTTGAAATATGCTGCATTACTAATATGTCTCACTTGCACAAAATATGTGATCTTTGTGATATATTACTGTAATGTCCTTGCCAGCATTTTATTTAGAATATTTGCATTGATATTCATTTTTAAAAATTATTCTTAATTTTCTTTCTTTTTGTTTTCTTTGGTTTGGCATTAATGCCATATTCTTGTCATAAAAAAGAATGCAATAGCTTTTTTTTAGCAATCATTTATCATGAACCTGTATCAAATCAGTTCTTCCATTGTCCTTAAAAATTGACCATATTATTCATCTGTTTCCTTATTCTCTGTAGCTTTCTGTAACCATCTCTGTAACTTTCCAAAATGCTGAATCTGAGAAATAATTCATTTGAACTCCTATTCCAATCAATATTAATCGGTTTGAAAAGATTTCATAAGGGCACTGGTTATAAGTTCTATATATTAGATTACAGAACTATGGATTGCACATTGTAAGTTCATTTCCATGGTCATAGGAAGATAACTAGAGGGCTCCACCAATGTTTTCCAACTCACCAAGCCCAGAATTGTGGAGGTGACTCAACTACATGGAAAGTTTCCCAACTGATGTTTTTACCTCTAGACTACTCTCTGTTTTCCAACCTGAGCAGGGGAATATTTTAATATCATTTTGTCAGTGGAGATGCCCCATGCTTCACACAACCAGAGACCTCCTTTGCACATATACCACTTTTTAACTGATACATCATTTTTGGCCCTTGAAGCAAGCAAGGTATATCAGTCTATGGCATTCAATGTTTTTGTGTAGCTCCTCTAAAGTGTTAACCTTATAAAAATAAAGCCATGGAAGAGGGGACATGTCAGATCATGAAAAAGATCTAAGACTCTTTTTATTACAGGGGACCAAGGACCTTTTAATAAGATGCCTTTGGCTTATTATTCTGAGTCAGATTTTTTATAATGTTTTTATAATGTTTATAATATTTTATAATTTATTTATCTGTTTGTATCATTGTATTATAAGCTGCTTAAGGGTTGAGACTCTCTTAGCTTTTATATTTCCATTCCTAGCACACTGAAATTACTACATAAATTTTATTTTTATTCACATTTATTATTTTGGGTAGTCCAATCATGAAGAAAGAATATATGCACATTTTGATTCTCAGATTTTAAAGCATCTCTGAAGTTATGTTAATGAAGTATCCTATCTCGTTTTTCTTTCTTTTTTGTTATTATTAAACAGAACTTTTCACAATGTTGTTTCAGAATGTTCACAATCTTTGATGGTTTATTTTATATCTTGCTACATTACTAATGCTAGTAATTATGTTAATTAATTACTTTGCTGATTCTGTGGGGTTTTCTAAGTAAACCATTTTGATACTTATAATAGGGAAATTTATGTATTTCAATTGCAAACACTAATTTAATTTCTTATTTTATTACAATTTTAGTAATATTACTAAATATTTAGTACTATTTTAATACTATTACTACTACCTCTTTCAAAACTGTCTCAAATTAATGTTAAAAAAGGAATTATCATTGCTTTATCCCAATTTGCTACTGCTAATGTTTAGTTATGCAGTTTCTCTTACCCTTCATGATCCTATAGGTATTAATACTCATGAGCTTTTCTTGACAAAGATAATGAATGGAATGGATTGTCATTTCCTTTTCCAGTAGATTAAGTGGCTTGACCAACATTATACAGATAGTAAATATCTAAAGTCACATATGAACTCAAATATATTAATCAAAATCCCTTGCCAACCAATACTTTGTCAGATCAATTATGAGTTAATATTTTTGAGAATAGATTTTTAATATCTGTATTTAATTTTATAAAGGCTTGCATTTTTTTACATTTTTGTATATGATTTTTTTACTTTATAATTGGTATTAATTGCCTGTAATTATTTACAAAAAGTTTTGATAATTGCAACATTTGGTATGTGATATTTTTATATACTATCCAAGAGGATACCACTACAGATATCCAAATTGGCTAAAATGGCAAGAAAATATAATGACAAATGTTAGATGGGGTGTAGGAAAACTGGGACACTAATACATTGTTGGTAGGGCTGTGAATAGATCCAACCATTCTGGAGAGCAATTTAGAACTATGCCCAAAGAATTATCAAATTGTGCATACAATAATATTGTTATTGATGTAACAGTGTTCCTACTGGGCTTATATCCCAAAGAGATCTTCAAGAAGGGAAAGGAATCTACATGTGCAAAAATATCTATGGCAAGCCCTTTTTTGCAATATCAGGAAACGGGAAACTGAGTGGATGCCCATAAATTGGAGAATGGCTGAATAAGTTATGGTATATGAATATTATGGAATATTATTGTTCTGTAAGAAATGACCAGCAGGATGATTTCAGAGAGGCCTGAAGAGACCTACATGAACTGATGCTAAGTGAAATGAGCAGAAGCAGGAAATCATTGTACACGGCAATAACAAGATAATATGATGATCAATTCGGATGTATGTGTCTCTCTTCAACAATGAATTCAACATTGTTTCAAGCCAATTCCAAAAATCTTTTGATGAAGAGAGCCATCTACACCCAGAGGGAAGACTGTGGGAACTGAGTGTGTTTCACAACATAGCATTTTCATTCTTTTTGCTGTTGTTTACTTGCATATTATTTTCTTTCTCATTTTTTCAAGTTTGATTTGAAAATTTTTTTGCAGCAAGATAACTGTATAAATATGTATGCATATATTGTATTTAACATATATTTCTACCATGTTTAACATATCTTAGACTATTTGCAATCTAAAGAAGGAGATAAAGGGGCGAAAATTGGAACACAAGGTTTTGCAAGGGTTAATGTTGAAAATGTTTCCATGCATGTTATGAACATAAAAAAGCTTTACTAAAAAAAAATAAATAAAAAAAAAAAACTTATGCATTCTTCTTTTTTACCTTTTTGAATGTCCATGGACCAAACTGAGGAGCTCTCAGTGCAATCACAACTTTATCAAATGATAGGAGTATGGGGAGAATTTCACTGTTTATAGGGAATTCCTCTACTAATGTTTTGGTGACCAATTTACATAGTAGGATTTCATATTATCTATACCACTCAGTCAACTGTGTCATTGTGAAAATATTGTCCATTCCTGAAAATCATCTGTGACAGCCAGCCATTTTCCTTTTAATGCTATCATTGAAATGTCAATGCATGAAAAGGGGATTCTCATAATATATACATATGTATGTATATCTATATATCTATATATGTATCTGATATATATATATGTAATATTACAATATTTACGAATAGCTTATTTAATATACTATATATGCATGTGTTTTTTACTTAGGCACATAGAGTACTTGCCATATTATAGGAATATAATATTCAAGTTTAATGTTTAAGATTTAGTTGATTGAATGAATGACTAGTAAAAAAACAGCTGGTCACCTTTCTCTCTCAATACAAAGGGGAGCTTCACTAAATTTCCAGTGCCCTTACATTCTTTGCTTCATATACTCTGCAATCTAGTCACTCTGGCGTACTTACTATTTAATCCTCATAGACAACACTTAAACAATACATCTTCTAACCCATTGTTTTTGTGCTGGCTTTTCCTTTTGCCTAAAATGCCCACCTTTTCAAATACTGGTTCAGGATTCCTGGTTTCCTTTTAGTTGAAGCCTAAGTGCCATCTCTTCTAGGAAGTAATGTACATCCTAAGATTAACTTCTATTTTATATTTATTTCATATGTTGTGAATTATATGTGTTGTCTCCTTTATCAGAATTATAAGTGCCTTAAAAACAGGTATTGTATTTTCTTTTTATCACAATAATCACAAATTCTTAGCATAGTGCCTAACAATATATTAAGCACTTAAATACTTAGAGGTGCCAGCTAGGTGACTCAATGGAAAGAGTATTGAGCTTACCACAAGAAAGTCCTATTTTTAATATTATAGTTGTATAATCCTGAGTAAGTGCCTTAACTTCTACCTCAGTTTCTTCACATGTAGCAGTACTTACCTCTCAAAATTGTTTTGACGAGAGAATAAAATATTTGTAAAATAATTTGCACTACATAAAGAAAGAAGAATAAAAAAGGAGGAGGAGAATATCAATTATTATTTAACAAAATTGAATTGCAATATATTGGGGAAATTTTTCTAACCCAACCATAGCAATTAATCCTGAGCAAAAAATAATAAAAATGTGTCATTCTTCATACTTCAATCCCTTTTCCCCTTTTCTTAAATATTTTTCATTGTTTTATATTTGTCATTATCTTAACATTACAAGCATAATAACATTAATAATAAGTATAATAAATTACAAAATAAAAATAACATAAATAGCATAACAAGAAAAGTAACAGGAAATTGAATGACTTTTGTTACATAATCAGGCATCCTTAACTGTTGAAGTTGACTCAAACTAGAGATCTAGCATTATCAATTGTATCAGAAAAATAAAGCTACCTTTTAAATTAAAGAATACACTGGACTGAGCCTCATTTCCAGAGTGTAAAAATGAATTTCATTTGCACTTGCTTTATTTCTTCATTGCCTCAAAACTCACCATGACATACACATGTGTACACATACATACACATGTGCATACACATAAGCAGAAGCTAGTTCTGCAAATCAAAGCTATAAATATTTTACAACAGTCCATCGTGTCATTTACCTTCTTGTACAGCGTCCAAGATGCCTGCAGCCTTATATGAAATAACCCTATTAGAACACCAAGAAGACATGAGAGCCATTGGCCAACTAATCACAATATTGTCAAATGGCTATGTCAAACGACTATAATTTATCGAATGGGGCAATTATTAAAAGGCTGAGCCTTTCCTATGATGTGATTTGAATGATAATGACAATATATTCAGCCTTCATTGCAAACAATAAGATGAATTAGAAAAAACATAGAATCAACCATTTCTTAGTACTGTCCCGGGAAAGCTACCCTACATTAAATAAAAGCTATGATCAGTTTTTTGCTTCCTATAAGTTGACAATATTTGTGCAAATAGAACTGTTGCAATTCAAATGAAAGGGCTGATGTAAGTTGAGTCCTAAATGTTCCATCTATTACTCATAAAGCAGAATTCTGCATCAAAACCACCTTTTACCATTAAGGAAAGCAATAGTAAACTGGCTGATTAGCATAAACATGTAAGAACTGTAATGTCTCTTAAGAGACATTATTGTGCTCTACAAATATATTTGTTTCTGTTGTTAAATTCATGAATTATTATTTTTTTTGCTTTTAATAAATTTTGGCACCCCATCTCACATTGCCACAATTCCCAGTAGGCAGAAAAGCCCTAAGCAAACATAAAATGAACTTTTATGAAACATATGAATCTAGAAATGAAGCAATTGAATTAGTCTTGGCATCAGCCTAAAACATATTCAAATGAGAAAATTAGCCAATTTAACCCAATAAAACTCAGTTATGATTTAATGAAAAGCATTTAAAAACAAATTCTGAGTTAATCTTTATTCCTTCTTGTGGAAAAATATATATTTCTGCAATAACCATGGTATCGCAAAACCCTTGTATAATGATTAGAAAATGCTTTTGTTCTTATAAAATTAGTTATATCATTGCCACTGGAAATCATGCTTTCAAATCATTTTAACAATACCTAACATCAGATCACAAATTACAGCAGCAGTATCATGTGTCTTTATTTTTCTATGCTAGTTCATCTATAAAAAAAAAAAAATCCATGATTAAAATTTTATCTACTTACAGGGTAACAGTTAATGAATGAAAAATGAATATCTTTTAAAATTGGTTTGTGACTTCCTGTTCTCTTTTCCAATTTCACACATGTAGTTATGTACTTTTTACAAAAATATTCTTTTTTTTAAATTTGAATTCTAAATTATCTTCTTCCTTCCAACACTTCTGCTATCCATTCAAAAGCAATATGATACCCATTATTTATGTGAAATCATAGAAAACATTTTAGTATTAACAATATTGCCAAGAAAAAGTGAAAAATAATTATGTTTCAATCTATACTTACAGTTCATCACTTCTTTCTGGAATGGATGGCATTATAAAATGAGGCTTTAGGGCTATTTGAGTGTCATTATATTATCTTTCAAGCCTGATTGCTATTAAAAATATTGCCATTTTTGTGTACAATGGCCTGATTCTACTTACTCCACTTTACATCATTAGTTCATATCAATCTTCCAAGTTTCTGTAAAAACACTTCATCATTTCTTAAACACAATCATATGCCATCATAACCATATACCACAACTTGTTCAGCCATTCCCCAATTGTGAGGTATCCTTTTAATATCTAGTTATTTACCAGCACACACACATAAATAGAGTTTCTATAAATAGTTTTATACATATAGAACTCTTTATCTTCTTCTTTTATCACTTAGTTATATAAATCTAATAATAGTATGTTTTTTCTTATTTTTCCAATTACATGTAAAGATTGTTTGCAACATTCATTTTTGTAAGATTTGGAGTTCCAATTTTGTTTTCTTCTACCCTCCCTCTATAAGTAATGTGACATTATATATACATGTATATGTATATACATACATGTTTCTGTGTGTATATATACATATACATATATATATATATATATATGTTATAAGTTGAAATACATATACACACACTATATGTGTCTATGTGTATATGCATGTTATGTGTATTTATGAATATGTGTATCAGGACTGGACTAGTTCCAGATAGCAGACCGAGTGGCTTCCTTTTTTAGCAAAACTTTAGTATGGAGATTAGGGTGTGCTTAATGTGACTATTTATACCTCAGAAATCTGCCAATTAGGGATTGATTTAATTTGTGGATTATCTAGATTTTAAAATGTGTCAATGATGCAGTTTAAATTTAAAAATATTTTCTGCATCCATTTTTTTTCCTTTTCCCTTCTCCTCCTCTTGCCAGTATGTTTATTAAACATCTGCCAGCATATCCCTTTCTAAAGATCAGAAGACTTCCTTCCCTTATAACAAATTTGAAGACAGTGTATTTCAGTGTGTTGGGCATTAGATTTGAAGCCAAAGAACTTGCATTACTTGCCATCTCTGAGTATTTTATTTTTTTCATCTGTAAAATGATTGGGCTGCATTGGACAACATTTACTAATCCTTTCTCTTTTAATAAGTGATCTTATTAGTCAGATTTCTCAAAGGCTATTGTTATCACAATTATAAATATTTCTTAAATAAAGTGATTCATGCTATCATGGAATATTGCTGTTCCCTCCTTTACATCTCTCTGGACATTAGCATATATACATTCTTATGGGGTAACTTATCCTGTTCTTAGCAATTTCTAGAGAAAGAAAACCTAGAAACTTTATCTTCAAGAGTGTGAAGAATTTCTTTTGCCAATTAAGAAGCTTTAGAAGTCCCTTAGTGAAAATAAAATCATGATTTGATCAAATTACCTTCCCATTGAGATGAACCTATTAAACTTAAATGTTTTATCAAAGATATGTTCTTTGTAAGTCCTCAGTAAAGTTCCTTTTGTTCAGGCAGGAAAAATCTATACTGATACCAAAGATTCCTATCCTTAATTTGTCTCTCAACATTAAATCACAACTGCGTAATTAAAGTTCCCACACATAGCTTCTTGGCCCACTTTATTTAATCCAGTGAGGACTTTGTTATAATGTCTACAAAACTTTACATAGATATTAATACCCAAATTATAGAGTCTTATATTTTCATAGAACAGGAATCAAGGATTATAGAAACATTATCAAATATGCAAAGAAGTAAAATAAAACTTTGATTTTCCAAAATTCAAGTAATCAGAACAATTCATTAACTAGAAACTCTTTGTCCTTCTACAATAAAACTGATTTTAAAAAAAGTCACAGAAATCAAGAATCAAGTCCACACAGTTCATAAATTGCGAATTTGCTAGGCCAAGTATATAATAGACACCTCAAAAATTCTTTAGTCAGAGTTTTGCAATTCACTATTAGTCATTAATTTTCCATTTAAAAATGTATACTTTGACTTTGATTTATAAGAAATCAAGCCATTCTCCAATTGATAAATGGTCAAAGGATATGAACACACAATTTTCAGATGATGAAATTAAACCTATTTCCACTCACATGAAAGAGTATTCCAAATCACTATTGATCAAAGAAATGCAAATTAAGACAACTCTGAGATATCATTACACACCTGTCAGATTGGCTAAGATGACAGGAACAAATAACGATGAATGTTGGAGGGGCTGTGGGAAAACTGGGACACTGATGCATTGTTGGTGGAGTTGTGAAAGAATCTAGCCATTCTGGAGAGCAATCTGGAATTATGCCCAAAACATTATCAAAATGTGCATACTCTTTGACCCAGCCATACTACTACTGGACATATATTCCAAGGAAATACTAAAGAAGGGAAAGGGACCTGTATATGCCAAAATGTTTGTGGCAGCCCTTTTCACAGTGGCTAGAAACTGGAAAATGAATGGATGTCCGTCAATTGGAGAATGGTTGGGTAAATTATGGTATATGAATGTTATAGAATATTATTGTTCTGTAAGAAATGGCCAACAGGATGAATACAGAGAGGCTTGGAGAGACTTATATCAACTGAAGCTGAGTGAAACGAGTAGAACTAGGGGATCATTATACACTTCAACAATGATACTGTATGAGGATGCATTCTGATGGAAGTGGATATCTTCAACATAGAGAAGAGCTAATCCAATTCCAATTGATCAATGATGGACAGAATCAGCTACACCCACAAAAGGAACACTGGGAAATGAGTGTCAACTGAGAGCATTGTTTTTTGTTTGTTTGTTTGTTTTGTTTTGTTTTGTTTCTCTTCCCAAATTATTTTTATCTTGCCAATACAATCCTTCCTTTGCAACAACAACAACAAAATGCGATTCTGCACATATATATTGTACCTAGGATATACTATAAGATATTTAATATGTATGGGAATGCCTGCCATCTAGGGGATGGGGTGGAGGGAAGGAGGGGAAAAACTCGGAACAGAAGGGAGTACAAGGGATAATGTTGTAAAAAAAAAAATTACCTATGCATATGTACTGTCAAAGAAAATTTTATAATTATAAAAATTAATTTAAAAAAACGTATACTAACACAGAAGTTAGTGTGTTTTTTTGAATAAAACATAGAGTTTGTCAGTTTCCATAAACAAAAAAAAAACAAAACATGAATTTTGTTATAGTGACTTCTGATCTCTTGATAGACTGTATGTCTTTCACTTGAGGATTATCCTAGTGGTCCAGAGAGGCCAATTATAAACATGGCTAAAATAAATGAATAAAAGTAGATCATCAAAGTATCTACATACTAGTAGAAGAGACAGCATAAATATAAATAGGTATATATGCCAAATGAGTACAAATAAATACAAGATACATTGTGATTTGTTGTTGACAGGTTAACATAAAATACTGAATTTAAAAGTTATGTGACCATTGTCTGAATTCATCTGATGCTCTTCCTAAGGCCCAGTGCTCAGAATTACAGCTTTACAGATTCACAGATGTCATGTAGTCCTATCTTTAACTGATCTGATCAATAAAGAAAAGTCATGTGAATTTAGGAGAAGAGAATAGACATTCATAATACTGTATATTTCAAAGATTCATGATCTTACTGGCATAGGTTCTTCCTCTGTCAGCACAAATAATAAAATCTCTGTACCTTAGCACAACTGACATTATTAATTATTTGGTCAATCAGCAGATGGAGAAAGGGAGTGGATGCATTATTTTGCACCCAGTCTATTGATATATTTTTTTTTTAATTTAGCTAATCTAGTCCTCAAATGAAAGACATGGTTTATTGCCAGGTCTATAAGTAAAACTATTAATTTGTTAGTTTCTGGGAGGATTCTGAAAAGATGACAGAGTAGATTTGTAAATTTCAAACTCTCAAGGTTTGCCCTAGAAATAAAACAATTTTGTGCCTCAAGGTGAACAAAGACTGGTGAAAAATCAAGATCATTTGCTGCAAAACAGTAATCCTCCAGAATATCTGAGGAAAAAGGCTGGCCCAGTATTAAACCATATGAAGTACAAAGCTCCCTGGGCTAGCTCCACAGAAACACCAAGTAAGAAGTCTTGGAGGTAGACTTGGGTGGGGAGGGGGGTGAGGCTGGAGCCTCGGCAGAAACCATAAAATCTTTCACTTCCTGGATTGTTTGTGGAGTCAAGATTTGAGTCCTGGAAGACTAAATGATCTCAGAAGATAAAGAATACCAGGCCCAGCTAGACTATAGAGACACAATCCTAGAAAGGAGCCAGCACGCAAGTGAGTGCAGAAGCAGTGGGATTGCAATGCTTCTAATTCTGGGTACTTTTTGGAGGGTAAAGCTCTTGCTTTGGGCTTCCAGGAGAGAGGTGAAGGGAAGATTGAGGCACCATCCTTTCACCCCCACTGGAATGTTCTGTTTCTCTAAATTGTAAATCCTTTGCTTGTGGAGCTTCTGGAAAGCAGCCTTAGTTTCAGTTCAGTTCAATAATCCCAAAATGCAGCTAGGAGTTAAAGTCCAGATCCTTTATTGTGTCTTTCAAAATCCTGAATCTTTTCCTAGGCTCAGTTAGCTTTAGTAGAGGCCTATCTCTCTTCTTGGCTTCCAAGAACTCTTGTCAGAATGTCTCCAGCCAGCAACAAACGTCAAAGTGGGAATGAATCTTGACTCTGAATCTCCCAGAAGTTCCCTCCTGAAGTTCTCTCCCAAAAGTCCCAAGCAAGACCTCTGAGAGCTTCGTGCTTATATGTTGTCCACTGAGTATACACCAATCAATTCATCACTAGGAAACCATTATTTATTGTAGGATTAAATCAATGCTAAATTAAATTTAATCATTGTCTCCTCAATTCCACTCAGTACCTTGTTTCAAGTTCTGGCCCATAACATCTCCTTGTAGGGTCAGATTATCATACTGAATTAGATAATTATTGTCTCTATTCATTCCAGTGACTTAGCACCTTGTAAGAATCCTAACAGCCCACAATTATAGGTGCTCACATTATAGTTATTTATTATAGGAACAGGAAAGACCAAGGTTCATTTTCAGAGGAGAACTCAAAAGTTTTAAAAAAAAAAAAGAAAACCTTCTAGGCCAAATAGTAATGTGGAATGGCTCCCTGCCCAAGGAGAATTTATAAAAGAATTCAAAAAAGAATTTAGAAATAAAATTAGAGATATTGAGAAAAAATAAAAAAAAAAACATTAAAAAAACAAGATAATGAAAATAAGCTCACCAACTAGAAAAGTAGATACAGAGTCTCAAAAATGAAAATAACTCTGTAAATTAAAATTGGGCAAGGGAAAGCCAGTGAAGCTATGAGAGACCAAGAAAGAATAAAACAGATTATAAGAAATGAAAAAAGATAATGGAATGTGAAATATGTTATAAGAAAAACAACATATCTGTAGAAAAATATCACAAAGAGAAAATATAAGAACAATTGGACTGCTTTTGAAAGTTGTGAGCAAAAAAAGAACTTTGACCCTATGATACAAGATATAATAAGAAAATTGTCCTGGACTAATAGAACATGAGGGGAAAGTAGGAATACCAAAAAAAAAAAAAAATCCACTCATCACCACCTCAAAGAGATCCTTTGTGGAAAACACATACAAATATTATTTGCAAATTTTGATAATCCCAGATCAAAGATAAAATTTCTCAAGAAACAAAAAAATAATAATAATAATTAAAATATCCTGGAGCTACAATTAGAATTATACAGGATTTTTCAGTAGCCATAAAACAAAGACAACAGGTCTTAGAAGCCTATCTATCAACAATCAAAAGAATTAGGCCTGTGGACAAAAATATATTCAGCAAAATTCTCTATAATACTGAATGAGAAAAAATGGAAATTCAATAACCTAACAGATTTTCAGGACTTTCTATCAATCAAACCTAAACTTAATAGAAAATTTACCATACAAGAATAAATATCAAAAATCAGTTTCAAGGAACTCAACTTAGATAAATGGTTTATGTTTTTTTTTTTTTTTTCTAAACATGGGTAATGTAGACCATATATTTAAGATTAACATCAACAATAGGGTAGCTCAAAAAAAAAGATTGGGGAAGAGTTAAGATAAAAATAGTAATCATGTTATACAAATGAGGTACAGAAGAAGAATAGACACAGTGGCATTAGAGGGGGATGGAGGGCTCATAATTCTGAAAACCTACTCACATGAAGAATGGGTTAAATAGATAGCACTACATATATACCATGAAGGATATAGCACCTTGCAAAACTTATAAAGAAATAAGGGGGAGGGATGGGCAGACAAGGAAACAAAGGATAAGGGAAGAAGACAAGGGAGGGATCCATGGGTGAGAGGAAATTAAGTAAAATAGCAAGGTAAGTAAAGAAGCAGAAAAAAAATTAATTTGCTAGGTACTGCAAACATTTGTACTCAAGAACTCAAGGTTATCAGAGTGGAATGAAATATTTCAAAATGTCTCTGGAAAGGAAAGGTATATAATTTTGTTATTTTTTGTTAAATAATGTAAATGAAAAAATGCTAAAGGACAAAATTCAATATTGTATAATTATAATAATTAAAGTTGGCCCCAAAGAGATCAAAATGAATATCTCTTTCCTTTTTTTTTTTTTTCTTCTGCTGAAGCAATTGGGATTAAGTGACTTACCCAGGGTCACACAGTTAGGAAGTGTTAATCATCTGAGACCAGATCTGAACTCAGGTCCTCCTGACTTCAGGGTTGGTGCACTATCGACTGTGCCACATAGGTGCCCCTGAATATTTTTTTCCTTAGCAGATATGGAAGAATATTCACTTGAAATATTAAATATACTACCAGATTTAATTGATTGATAGATATGTTGATTAGTTTTCCTGAATGAATTTTTGCTTTTATTTTTTTCTTTTAAATTCTACATTTACAAAGGTTGTTTGACTAGGTAAAGAGGACAAGAAATATGTTCAAAAATAACAATGATGTTAAAAACCAAAGATATTAATAAATAATGAAAAAAATCAACTGCATGTTAAATTGCTCAAACCCCTCTATATAGATTCAGATTCACAATGACAGTCTATAATGTTTATGTTATAACACATGGAATAGTAGATCATGACCTGAATAATATTGAAGATAAATATTCTGGAAGAAACTTAGTTATTTTTGAAATGCTTCTGAGTTTCCAAGCTCTAGGGAACTATTTAGTGAATTGCTTCAATCAACTGTACCCCAGTTGCCTTAAAGAGTTCACATGATTCTATGCCTGACTAAAACAGCATCAATACAATACAACCAAACAGGCCCCTGAGTGGTATTTTGAACTGTCTTCACAATTGATTTTGTGGCAAACAATCAAAGCACCTTTGCTGAGATTCAATTTCGTTATTAGCTAACCAAAGTAATTGACTTGATATGTCACAGTCCATTTATATTACTTATGAACCATAGAATGCTAGATTTGAAGTCAGGAAGACCTAGGTCTCCAATTTTCACCTGAGAAACTTAGATTTCAATAAAATAATAGATATAGTCTCTCAAATTCTTCTTATGAGAAAGGGGTTAGAAACATAGACTATATGATAATACACATAGGTGAAATCAAGGGTAGTTGCATGATTGTTCTCATGGAAATTCCTTTCAAGGGTCATATTATTATGGAGGGAGGGAGGCATCTAGCATTATTCTTTAATATTTATATTTACCATTTCTATTTGATCCCGTGATATGCATTGTTTCTGGGGTTTGTTTTTAATCAATGGCATATATAAGAACATAAATAGGATATATATGAAGTTTGCTCTCAACATAAGTCTTTCTCTGTAATGTTCTCTGGTTCGGTTTTCTGAGGGGTCTTTGGGAGCAGCCTTCATTTCAGTTCAGTAATCACAAGAGTAGCCAGGTGTTAAAGTCCAAATCCTTTATTATCTCCTTCAAAGTCTTATCTCTTTCACTTGGGGCTTGGCTAGTTTTCTGGAGACCTTCCTGAGTCTTGATTTCAGTGAAGAAGAGCCTGCCACCAAGTAGATGTGAGATGAAGTGAATGAATCTCTCTGAATCCAAAGGTTTGTGTTTCAGCCTCCAGCCACCACAAAAGTGGAGGACGGAATGAATCTGTCTCAGCCTTTGCTGGCTGTTATATACTGCATTATCATAGGTGCGAATTTTCTGGAACTATATAAAGTACTAAGTACATGTGCTGAACTAGAGAACTATTAAGCACCATGCTAAACAACCATTGTTTTTATCAATTGCACTAACTTAGTACCTTGTTTCAAGTTTGGGCCCCATAACATTTCTCTAATGTCTTATTTCAGGTAATAAAATATTAAGACTATCAAAGCAGAGTATGAGTTTCACAGGATTTCCACCATATTAAAATACCTTATTGACAAAAGATTTCATATGCTACTGATATCCATAGTCTATCTAAGAACAAAAACACATATCACTTCTAGGTTGGTCATTTGTAAATTAATTCCTAAATAATTGATTCTTGATACTTCAATTTATTTGAAAATTAATTCTTAATTCTAAAACAAAGAAAAATACAAAATTACTCAGAATCCCATGTTTTTGCTTTGTCTAAAGGGAAGGTGACAGAACAGTGGTCAAGCAAAGTTGACAATCACACAGTCTTTACACAGTCTGTAAACATAAATTAACTGTAAGACTGCATTTACCACACTGATTGACATATAGAAAGTTCTTAATAGATGTTTATTGACTGACTGATTAAATAGATGATTCTTATTCAATAATCAATATGCAGATTTATATCCCCAAAAATGACCAAAAATTAACCTCACTGAACAAAAACCTATATTTTCATAGCATTTTTTTCTAATGATGCCAAATTTCTGTAATTTGTAGAATGCCACAACCTTCCAGGAATCACAATTTTGGATCACTAAAAAAGGAAAAGGAGAGAAAGATAGGGACATAGTCTGCCTACCACAAAAACACTAATGATAAATTTAACATAAGAAATGATACAAAATAGATTATTTTAAAAAATGAAAAGGATGAAGGTAAATCTTGTATCAATGGATAAAAGATAGAAAATCAATATGCTGAGCAGGTCTTTGAGTAACCTTAAAGAAGACTTCTAGCATGTTTCCATGCTAGGTTACCCTCACCTGTGAAATATTTATGGGAAACTGTAGACAAGTGTTAACATAGAATGAGCATGTGTGAGGGGGCTATAATCTACAGGATTGATAAGAATACCTATATAAATTATATTGCAGATTCATTAAAATGTTGATGTGACAAATTTGCAAATGACATAAACTTGGTTGACATAATTAAAACACTACATGATCAAATTAGGCTTCAAGCATTTTATGAAAATTGAGTTTACTGGACACAATCTATATAAATCTATTAATCTGATTAATCTATTAAATTGGAATCCATTCTATTTCTATTAAAATCTATTAAAATGAACTGCAATACAGGATAGGTTTGCATGGTTATATTTCAGTCCCTATTGAGACATCTAGCACAGTGAATGGATCACTGGTCCTGAAATTAAGACACCTAAATTTAAAGCCAGCCTCAGACTTTTATAATCTGTGTGATTCTATGCAAGTCACTTAAGCTCTGCTAGTCTCAACTTTTTTAACTGCAAAATGGAATTAATAAGAAAATTTATCTTGCATGGTTGCTCTGGGAATCCAATAAAAACATATTTATAAAGTGCCTGATATAAGGGTAGATGCTGTATAAATCTTTATTCCCTTCTTGTTTCTCTTTTCCTTGCCCTATTAAAAAAAAAATGGTGATTTCAGCAGGCTGCAACATTTTCATGAAACAGTGTAAGACGATAACTGAAAAAACTTAACATGATCTTAGGTTGCAAGAAGAGGAATCCAATTACCAGAGCAAAGGGGTTGATATCTTCTCCATCTATCTAGTAAGATAGTATCTAGAATGTTGGGTTGAACTCTGGATTCCACATTTTAAGAACATTGATAAATAAACTGGAGAATAACTTGAGAAAGATATAATGGGACCAGAATAATTGCTTCAAAAATTTGAAAGATTCTCATAATAAAAAGTAATTAGATTTTTTTTTTTTTGCTTAGCCTTTCCCTGAGGGCACTATCATGACTAAAGAGTAGAAGTTGGAGAAAAATGGATTTTGACTAACATTAGGAATGATTTCTTAACAATTAATGCTATCCCAAAATGAAATATTTGTGCTTTGGTCAGAATTGATTTTCCTATCACTGGATAAAATAACTGAACATATTTTCAGGACAACCTTCCACTGAGAAAATTAACTAGTATAAAGAGCTCACTAACATTTGAAGCCATTTGGTTTCCAAATGAATAAATTTCCTGTCTCTTGTCTGAACTACTATTCCTTTCTATACAAAACCTTACCTTTTCATTTTCCACTATGATAAAAGCCATCAACCTTTGTCCATGCCATGTGTATTCATTTAATTAATTCCTAAACTGGAAATCTGAACTAATTTAGGTATATAGACTGCCTTTGACTAATTGATACTTTACTTGACCATCCAATGTCTCCAATTAAGATTCCAATGCTATATATCTATTCATTAATATTTATAAGATATCTAGATATAAACATGCATATGTAAGTATGTATATATTTGTATATATACATAAATGCATGTATATAATATACATATATATGTTTTACATACAAATATATACAACCCATTCAAAAGAAAGGATAA
Organism: Sminthopsis crassicaudata; assembly: GCF_048593235.1. NCBI lineage: Eukaryota > Metazoa > Chordata > Mammalia > Dasyuromorphia > Dasyuridae > Sminthopsis > Sminthopsis crassicaudata. Next base: position 242,099,042 of record NC_133617.1, on the reverse strand, counting down.
ATTACATACAATAAATCTGAGCAATAATGTGTATTAATATATTATAATTTCAGAAGTAATTTAAAAGCTCATTATGAAATTTAAATTTATACATGTACAATTATGATTCTATTTTTTCACTTTTTTTTTAGATTAAGATGACTTTTTCACATGATTGTGGCTTTGATTGATTGTAACTTGTCTACTACTATCTGGAACCTTCCTGAAAATGAAATTGACCACCGAGTTATAATGTCAGCAAGTTAGAATGTGTCACTAGATAATAGCCTTCTGCTGATGCATAAATGCCAAGGCAAGCCAAAGGTACTTATGAGAAGAAAACATTCAGATTAAGTCAAGCTATTTATTTTCAATGCAAAATACACTGATCCTATGGCCTGATAGGATATCTTTAGTTCCATTATATCAAGCAATGAATGCAAGCTTAATAAATTTTTCTGACAGATGTTAGATCCACAGTATGGGTACTTGCTTCTTCATTTTTACTAATATCCAGTATTCTAATGGGTTTAAAATACAGGGTAGATGAATTTTATTCAACTCTATTCAAGATCAGTCCTTTGTAATGAACTTTCATAAATATTCAGTAAAGTATTATTTTTAATCATAGCCAGATTCTATTAGTACGTAAATTGTATCCTGAGGGCAAATTAAAAAATGTTAGGAACTTCATTAATTATACATGGGGAAAATCAAATAATATTTGGCAATCTGATTGGTTGTCCTCTTCATTAATTATTAGATATTTATCTAACAATAAAAAAATAGAAATCAGCACTTCAAAGATGACTGTAGCCAAAAGAACATACACAATTCACTCTTTCATTTATTTTTTTTAAAGAAGGTAATGAAATTTTGCCATGTTGATTACTTGTGAAAGTACAAGTAGTAGTTGGTAAGTCTAGATAATTTATAGATATTTACAATTTCTTTATTCTTTGTTTTTCTGGAATGTTCTTTGTCTTATTTCCTTTTCTCATATTTTTTCTTTATATTGGAATGCCTGCATTGGTCAGTGGAAATATAATTAAAATTTATCCTTTAAAGAAGCTGACGATATACTGATTAGCATTCCATTTACTCACCATATTGGACATTCAGAATAGCAATTTTATCATTATGATTCATTCAACAAATGTGCATGACCCTCAATCTAAAATTTCTACATCTGTGGCAAATAACATGTTAATCAACTCCATAAGAAAAAATTCCCAGGATGAAATGGATTTACATGTGAATTCTATGAAACATTTGAAGAACAATTAACTATAATGCTATATAAACTATTTGAAAAAATAAGGATTTAAGGAGTCCTACCAAATTCCTTTTATGAGACAGACAGAGTACTGATACCTAAACCAGGTAGTTTGAAACCAGAGAAAGAAAATTATAGATCAATCTCCCTAATGAATATTGATGCAAAAATCTTAAATAAAATGTTAGCAAAAAGATTATAGAAAAATATCCCCATGATAATATCCCATGACTAAGCAGGATTTATGACAGAAATACAAGGCTGGTTCAATATTAGTAAAACTATTAGCATAAGTGACTATATAAATAACAAATTAACAAAAACCATATGATCATCTCAATAGATGTAGAAAAATCATCTGATAAAATCCAACATACAATCCTAATAAAAACACTTGAAAGTAGAGGAATAAATGGACTTTTCCTTAAAATAATCAGTAACATCTAATTAAAATCATCAGTAATATATTTAATGGGGATAAACTGTAACCATTTCCCATATAATCAGGAGTGAAACAAGGTTGCCCACTACTACCATTACTATTCAATGTTGTATTAGAAACAATAGCTTCAGCAATAAGAGTTGAGAAAGAGATTAAAGGAATTAGAGTAGGTAATGAGGAAACTAAATTATCACTCTTTGCAGATGATATGATGGTATATTTAGAGAACCCTAGAGGTTCTACTAAAAAGCTATTAGAAAGAATGCAAGAACTTTAGCAAAGTTGCAGGATACAAAATAAATCCATATAAATCATCAGCATTTTTACACATCATCTACAAAATCAAATAGCAAGAGATAAAAAAAAAATTCCATTTGAAATAACTGTTAATAGCATAAAATATTTGGAAATCTGTTCACCAAAGGAAAGTGAGGAAAGTCATATGAGCAAAACTACAAAAAAAAACTGTACACACAAATAAAATCAGATTTATACAATTGGAAAAATATTAAGTGCTCTTGGATAGACTGAGCAAATCTATTAAAGTTGATAATACTCCCTACACTAATCTATTTATTTAGTGCTATATCAGTCAGTCTTGGGAGTCTATTTTAATGACCTAGAAAAATATAACCACAAAATTCATATGGAAGAACAAAAGATCAAGAATTTCAAGGAAACTGATGAAAAAAAAATCAAATGAAGGCAGCCCAGCTGTACCTGTTCTAAAACTATATTATAAAGCATCAGTCACCAAAACCATTTGGTATTGGCTAAGAAATAGACTAGTTGAAAAGTGAAATATGTTAGTTTCACAGGACAAAGTAATCAAGAACTATAGCAATCTAGTGTTTAACAAGCACAAAGAACCCAACTTTTGGGAGAAGAATTCACTATTTGACAAAAAATGCTGGGAAAACTAGAAATGAGTCTAGCAGAAACTAGGCATGGATCCACACTTAACACCATACACCAAGATAAGATCAAAATGGGTTCATGATTTAGGCATCAAGAAAGAAAATATAAATAAATTAGAGGAACATAGGATAATCTACCTCTCAGATTTGTAGAGTAGATAGGAATTTGTGATCAAAGAATTAGAGATCATTATTGATCACAAAGTAGAAAATTTTACTTATATTAAGTTAAAAAATTGTTTATACAAACAAAACTAATGCAAACAAGATTAGAAGGGAAACAGTAAACTGGGAAAACATTTTTTTACAATTAAAGGTTCTGATAAAGGCCTCATTTCCAAAATATACAGAGAATTGATGCTAATTTATAAGAAATCAAGCCATTCTCCAATTGATAAATGGTCAAAGGATATGAACAGACAATTTTCAGATGATTTAAACTATTTCCACTCATATGAAAGGGTTCCAAATCACTATTGATCAGAGAATTGCAAATTAAGACAACTCTGAGATACCACTCATTATACACATATCAGATTGGTTAAGATGACAGGAAACGATAATGAGGAATATTGGAGGGGGTGAGGGAAAACTGAGGCACTGATGCATTGTTGATGGATTTGTGATGGATCAACCATTCTCGAGAACAATTTGGAACTATGCTCAAAAAGTTATCAAACTGTGCATGCCTTTTGATCCAGCAGCATTACTACTGGGCTTATATCCCAAAGAGTTATTAAAGAAGGGAAAGAAATCTGTTTGTGTCAATATTTTTCCAGCACCCCTTTTTATAGAAACTAAAAATTGGAAATTGAATGGATGCCCACCAATTGCAGAATGGTTGGATATATTGTGGTATGGGGATATTATGGAATATTATTGTTCTTTAAGAAATAACCAGCTGGATCAGACAGAGAGGCTTGGAGAGTTTTACATGAATTGATGCTAAGTGAAATGAGCAGAATCAGAAGGTCATTATACATTTCAACAACAATACTACATGAGGATAAATTCTGATATAAGTGGATATCTTCTAATTGATCAGTGATGGACAGAACTCAGAGAAAGAACACTGGAAATTAAACGTGGACTACTTCTATTTTTATTTTTCTTGGGTTATTTTTCCCTTCTGAACAGATTTTTTTCTGGCTCTGTACACATATATTGTATTTAAAATATACTTTAATATGTTTAATATATATGAAACTGCCTGCCATCTAGGAGAGAAGATGGAAGGAGGGAAGGGAAAAGTTGGAACAGAAGTGAATGCAAGGAACAATGTGGAAAAATTAACCATGCATATGTTCTGCCAATAAAAAGCTATAATAAAAAAAATTAAATTAAAAATATACAAAGAAGAATATATCCGATTCTTTTCACATATGCCAGCCTTTCAAATATTTTCAGACAATGATTAGTTTGTTCCTAAGTCTTCATTTATATTTGAACTTATATGGTTTAGCCCAATCTCTGGAATGGAGTACATGCTTAATAAATGCTTTATTTAATTGTTTGATTTTTAATGTTCTGTAGAGAGTTGAAATCTCTTTGCAAGTGTTTCTTTGGGACCTAACTAACTAGTTTTTGTGAATTAACTAAATGTATTAGTTTCAAAAGTGAATCTGAAATTGAGGCCAGATCAATCAGCAACCACTATTTTGTTGTATCTCAATAATTCATTAAAGATTTCCTTTTTATTGTCTTCTAATTTAGTTTTTTTAATTTGTTTATTTGTTTGTTTGTTTTGTTTTGTTTTGTTTTGTTTTGTTTTGTTTTGTTTTGTTTTGTTTTGTTTTGTTTTGTTTTGTTTTGTTTTGTTTTGTTTTTGCTGAGACAATTGGGGTTATATGACTTGCCCAGGGTCACATAGTTAGGAAGTATTGAGTATCTGAGATCAGATTTGAACTCAGGTTCTCCTGACTTTAGGCTAGTGCTCTATCCACTGCACCACTTAACTACCTTCTTTAAAAAAAAAAAAAAAAAAATATATATATATATATATATATATATATATATATATATATATATATTTCCTTATTTTTATTTTTTAAATTAATTTTGTAATTATAACATTTTTTGATAGTACATATGCATAGGTAATTTTTTTTACAACATTATCCCTTGTACTCCCTTCTGTTCCAAATTTTTTCCCCTCCTTCCCTTCACTCCCTCCCCTAGATGGCAAGTATTCCCATGCATATTAAATATCTTATAGTATATCCTAGTTACAATATATATATATATATATATATATATATATATATATATATATATATATATATATATATATATATATATATATATATATGCAGAACCGAATTTTGTTGTTGTTGTTGCAAAGGAAAAAATGTATTTGGAAGGTAAAAATAATCTGGGAAGAAAAACAAAAAAAATGCTAACAGTATACACTCATTTCCCAGTGTTCCTTTTCTGGGTGTAGTTGATTCTGTCCATCATTGATCAATTGGAATTGGATTAGCTCTTCTCTATGTTGAAGATATCCACTTCCATCAGAATACATCCTTATACAGTATCATTGTTGAAGTGTATAATGATCTCCTAGTTCTACTCGTTTCACTCAGCATCAGTTGATCTAAGTCTCTCCAAGCTTCTCTGTATTCATCCTGTTGGTCGTTTCTTAAAGAACAATAATATTCTATAACATTCATATACCATAATTTACCCAACCATTCTCCAATCGATAGGCATCAATTAATTTTCCAGTTTCTAGCCACTACAAAAAAGGGCTGCCACAAATATTTTGGCACATACATGTCACTTTCCCTTCTTTAGTATTCCCTTGGGATATAAGCCCAGTAGAAGCACTGCTGGATCAAAGCATATGCACAGTTTGATAATTTTGGGGGCATAATTCCAGATTGCTCTCCAGAATGGCTAGATTCTTTCACAACTCCACCAACAATGCATCAGTGTCCCAGTTTTTCCACATCCCCTCCAACATTCATCATTATTTCTTCCTGTCATCTTAGCCAATCTGACAGGTGTGTAGTGGTATCTCAGAGTTGTCTTAATTTCCATTTCTCTGATCAATAGTGATTTGGAACACTTCCATATGAGTAGAAATAGTTTTTATTTCATCATCTGAAAATTGTCTGTTCATATCCTTTGACCATTTATCAATTGGAGAATGATTTGATTTCTTATAAATTAAAGTCAATTCTCTGTATATTTTAAAGATGAGGCCTTGATCAGAACCTTTAACTGTAAAAATATTTTCCCAATTTGTTACTTCCCTTCTAATCTTGTTTGCATTAGTTTTGTTTGTGCAAAAGCTGTTTAATTTGATGTAATCAAAATTTTCTATTTTCTGATCAATAATGATCTCTAGTTCTCCTTTGGACACAAATTCCTTTCTCCTCCACAAGTCTGAGAGGTAAACCATCCTATGTTCCTCTAATTTATTTATGATCTCGTTCTTTATGTCTAAATATTAGACCCATTTTGATCTTATCTTAGTATGTGGTGTTAAATCTGGGTCCAGGCCTAGTTTCTGCCATACTAATTTCCAGTTTTCCCAGCAGTTTTTGTCAAATAATGAATTCTTATCCCAAAAGTTGGGATCTTTGGGTTTGTCAAACACTAGATTGCTATTTTTATTCACTGTCTTGCCCTGTGAACCTAACCTATGCCACTGATCAATTAGTCTATTTCTTAGCCATTACCAAATGGTTTTGGTGACTGTTGCTTTATAATATAGTTCTAGATCAGGTACAGCTAGAGCACCTTCATTTGATTTTATTTTCATTACTTCCCTTGAAATTCTCAACCTTTTGTTCTTCAATACGAATTCTGTTATTATTTTTTTCTAGGTCATTAAAATAGTTTCTTGGGAGTCTATAGAACTAAATAAATTCATTAGTTTAGGGAGTATTGTCATCTTAATTATATTCACTTGGCCTATCCAAGAGCACTCAGTGTCTTTCCAATTATTTAAATCTGACTTTATTTTTGTGGCAAGTGTTTCATAATTTTGCTCATATAATTCCTGACTTTCCTTTGGAAGATATATTGCCAAATATTTTATACTATCAACAGTTATTTTGAATGGAAATTATCTTTGTATCTCTTGCTGTTGGATTGTGTTGGTAATGTATAAAAATGCTGAGGATTTATGTGGATTTATTTTGTATCCTGCAACTTTGCTAAAGTTCTGAATTATTTATAGTAGCTTTTTAGCAGAGTCTTTGGGGTTCTGTTAGTATACCATCTTGTCATCTGCAAAGAATGATAGTTTGATGTCCTCATTACCTACTATAATTCCTTGAATCTCTTTCTCAGCTCTTATTGCCCAGGCTAGCATTTCTAGTACTATATTGAATAGTAATGGTGATAGTGGGCAACCTTGTTTCACTCATGATCTTACAGGGAAAAGTTCCAGTTTATCGCCATTACATCTGATGTTTACTGACGGTTTTAAATATATGCTCTTTATTATTTTAAGGAATAGTCCATTTATTCCTATACTCTCAAGTGTTTTTAGTAGGAATGGATGATGGATTTTATCAAATGCTTTGTCTGCATCTATTAAGATGATCATATGGTTTTTGATAATTTGGTTATTGATATAGTCGATTATATTAATAGTTTTCCTAATATTGAACAAGCCCTGCATTCCTTGTATAAATCCCACTTGGTCATAGTGTATTATCCTGGGGATGATTTTCTGAAGTCTTTTTGCTAATATTTTATTTAAGATTTTGGCATCAATATTCATTAGGGAGATTGGTCTATAATTTTCTTTCTCAGTTTTCAGCCTACCTGGTTTACGTAGTGGTACAATGTCTCCTTCAATCCCCATTTTTTTTCAAATAGTTTATATAGCATTGGAGTTAGTTGTTCTTTAAATGTTTGGTAGAATTCACATGTAAATCCATCTGGTCCTGGGGAATTTTTCTTAGGGAATTGGTGAATAGCTTGTTCTATTTCTTTTTCTGAAATGGGACTATTTCCTCTGTTAATCTGGGCAAGCTATCTTTTTGAAGGTATTCTTCCATTTCATTTAAGTTATCGAATTTATTGGCATAAAGTTGAGTAAAGTAGCTCCTAACTATTGTTCTAATTTCCTCTTGATTAGTGGTGAGTTCACCCTTTTCAAGATTAACAATTTGTTTTTCCTCTTTCCTTTTTTTAATCAGATTTACTAAGGGTTTGTCTATTTTGTTGGTTTTTTCAAAGAACCAACTCTTAGTTTTATTAATTAATTCAATAGGTTTTTTTTTTACTTTCAATTTTATTACTCTCACTTTTTATTTTTAGAATTTCAAGTTTCATGTTTGTCTGGGGGTATTTAATTTGTTCCTTTTCTAGCAATTTTAGTTGTAAGCCCAATTTGTTGACCCTCTCTTTCTCTATTAATGCAAGTAAGCCTCTAGAGATATAAAACTTCCCCTTATTACTGCTTTGGCTGTATCCCACACATTTTGGTATGATGTCTCATTATTTTCATTTTCTTGAGTGAAGTTATTAATTATGTCTATGATTTGCTGTTTTACCCAATCATTCTTTAGTATAAGATTATTTAGTTTCCAATTATTTCCTGGTCTATTTTCCCCTGCCTTTTTATTAAATGTAATTTTAATTGCATTGTGGTCTGAAAAGGATGCATTTACTATTTCTGCCTTACTGCATTTGATTTTGAGATTTTTATGTCCTAGTAGGAAAATTTTTCCAAGGAAAATATTGCTCAGGTAATGACTCAGTGAGTCTAGAGTTAAAAGGTCTGAGTTCAAATCTATACTCACACACTTTCTAGTTGTGTGAAGGCCATTTAACCTATGATTACCTAACAAAAGGATCTATTGGATCTACTGGAGAAGGAAATGGCAAGCCAATGCTGTTTCTTTGCTAAAAAAAATAAAAACAAAAAATGGGGTCATGGAGAGTCAGACATGACTGAACAACTGAATAACCATTATTACAACAGTGATGATATATACTACAGTTTTAAATTCTGCTACTTTCCATTAGCTTAGCAGTCCACCACTTTTAATCCCCTCAAGGTCACACAAACAATGAACAAACCCATTAGTTTGAAGAAATGGGTTTCCTTAAAAGCATGTCTCAGAAAAATAGAAAGAAAACCTTTTAAAGACTTCAGGAATGCAAAATCAGCTCAGCAGGAGAGAGGTAGATTAAGGTAAAAGGCAGAAAGCAAGAGTTTTTCGTATACATATAATTTTTTTTTTTTTTTTTTTTTTTTTGCCATGACTATGGTTCTTGGAAATTAAGGATAGTAAAGCATTTTCCCATGGGTCTCATCTCTTCATCCTAGCCCTACCTTTCCTCCCTACTACTGGAACAGTGTCATTCAGAACTTGATCTATAATTCAATGGGGAAAACTCATCATTCAGATTCCCCAATATTCTTGTATATTACATTTGATAACTAACTGACCCCTTTACATATACTTTTGATTCTATCCTTTTTGATGTTTAGCCATTGAAATAGTTTAGAAGAGAGGTAGTAGGCTTGAATTAACTTTGTGTCTGTGTTAGTAGTGAGAAAGAGATAAATAAAGGGATGTTGTGAACATTGAAATAATACAATTTGACATCTGCTGTGTGAAGTAAATAAGAGTAAAAATAGTAATAGAGTAATTAGTAATAGAGTAAAAAAAGAGTAATAGAAGGGAAAACAGAAGTATAAGGGGTAAGATGTAAAAAGGGGGAAAGGCTCTAAAGGGAAAGGATTGGTCAAGGGATCTAGCCGTTGATAGCAAAATCCTGGGGAGGAGGACAGGGGGAAAGGAAATAGAAAAGCATAACTTAGGATAAATAACATGGCAGGAAACACAGAATTAGTTATTTTAAATGTGAATGTGAATGAGATGAACTCTCTCATAAAACGGAAGTGGATAGCAGACTGGATTAAAAATTAGAATCCTATAATATATAGCTTACAACAAATACATTTAATGTGAAGGAAAAGTGCTGGAGCAGAATCTATTATACTTCAGGTGAAGAAGAAAAATAAAAAGCAAGGGTAGAAATTCTTATTTTTGATTAAGTAAAAACAAAGGTAGATCTAATTAAAAGAGATAAGGAAGGAAACCATATTTTACTAAAGAATGCCATAGGTAATGAAGTAATATCAATACTAAACATATATACATCAAGAAGTATAACATCCAATTTCCTAGAGAAGTTAAAAGGTTTGCAAGAAGAGATAAAAAGCAAAAGTATACAAGTGAATACTCTCAACTGTGTTCTCTCAGAACTAGATAAACAAACCAATACATAAATAATGAAGAAGTTAAGAAAGTTTTAAAAAAGTTAGAAAAATTACATGGTAGGGAGTTTTGTATCTCTAGATTCTTACTTCCATAAAATAGAGAAAGATGAAATCAATGAATTGGGCTTACATCTGAAAAATCTAGAAAAAAATAAAAACCTTCAATTCAATACCAAATTTGAAATTGTGAAAATAAATGGGGAGATTAATACAATTGAAAATAAGAAATTGGATTAATAAATTGAATTAATTGAATTATTAAATTAATAAATATTGAATTAACAAATAAAACCAAGAGTTGGCTTTATGGAAAAAATAGATGAATCTTTAGTTAATTTGATTAGCAAAAGGAACAAAGGAAAACAAATTGTTAGTCTCAAAAATGAGAAAAGAGAACTCTATCAATGAAGAGCAAATTAGAGCAATAATTAGGAGTTATTTTGACCAACTATATGCCAATAAATTTGATAATCTAAATGAAATGGAGGAATATGTATAAAAATATGGATTGCCCAGATTAACAGAAGATGAAATAAATTATTTAAATAATATCATTTTATTTTTAATATAGTTTTTTTTTTTTTTTTTTTTTTTTTTTTTTTACAAAACATATGCCTCAGTAATTTTTCAACATTGACCCTTGCAAAAACTTCTATTCCAACTTTTCCCCTCCTTCCCTCTATCCCCTCCCTTAAATGGTAGGGAGTCCCATAGATGTTAAATATGTTAAAGTAAATGTTAAATACAATGTATGTATATATTAAATAGTATCATTTTAGAAAAAAGAAATAGAACAAGCTATTAATCAACTCTCTAAGAAAAAAAAATCTATAGGGCCAGATGCATTTACAAGTGAATTCTACCAAACATTTAAAGAACAATAAATTTCAATACTATACAAACTATTTGAAAAAAAAAAGGAAAAAGGGTATCCTACCAAATTCCTATTATGAATCAGATATGATGCTGATAGCTAAATCAGGGAGGGTGAAAGCAGAGAAAGAAATATTGAACAATTTCCTTAACGAATATTGATGCGAACAACTCAAATAAAATTTTAGCCACAAGACTACAGAAAGTCAACCCCAGGATAATACACTATGACAAAATTAGATTTAGACCAGGAATGCAGGGTTGATTCACTATTAAGAAATCTATTAGCGTAATCAAATATATCAATAACCAAATTAATAAAAATCATATGATTATCTCAAAAGATGCAGAAAAAGTATTTGATAAAATCCAATGAGGAGTCCTGTTAAAAACACCAGAGAGGGGGGCAGAGCCAAGATGGCGGAGAAGAAATACAGGACTCTGTGAATGTCCTCACTGCCTCACAACCAATTAGATAAATTAAGTCTCAAAATAAGCCCAGGACTGATAGATACCACAAGGACTGGAAGCACGACTTACAAGCTGAAGAGAATCTGGAGTTTCAACAGAAAAGTTCAGTCCCCAGGGGAGGAAGAAGAGAGGCCAGCACAGACTGCTGGGTGCTAGCACACTGCACTGAACGCGCTGGGAAGGGCTCTGGGATCAGAGAAGCCACTGAGGTAAAGGAATCTGGCACAGGCTGTTAGCTCTTCTCTGCTAATTATTTAGCAGTTCAGAAGAGAAAGCCAAAATATTTTAAAACTCAGATTAGATTTTCCCCGGACCCTGGAGGTAACTCAGCAGATCTCGGCACCAGGGGGTGTGGCCTCAGCTACCACCTGAGAATAGTTAAGAGATTGACAAGTGGGTGGATACGGCCCAAGGCAACACACACTGCCTAGCTTAGCTGGAGGGAGTGGAACTCAGCTCCAGGAAGTCCCAGAGAAGCAGAACCTTTGAACTAGGGACCTTGGTTTCTGGCAGACACTTCCAGTTTGAGCACAGGGGCTTTTCACATCACCTGCTGCAGACATCCACGCCCCACCCAGACACATAGGCTGGGCTTTGTGCTGTCTTTACTATTCAACGCCCTCGGGCACAGCAGTGCTAATCACCTCTGAGGCACTTCCAGGGAGGGGGTGGGGAACTCTCTCCCAGAGCTCTCTCTAAGCTCAGGCGCAGGAGCCAGCTGCATCCATCTGGTCTGGGAGGAAGCTGGTAAAGAAGTAAATAAATAATTTCCTACCCCAGGGACAGACCCCAAAAGATTTTTTTAAATATGAGCAAAAAAGCCAGAAAAAACTATAGATTCCTTCTATACAGAGAAAGAGCGGGTATCCAACCCCGAGGAAGTTAACAGCAGAGAGACAGCAGATAACAACCTAAAGGGGAACGATTCCTGCCCCCCATCACATAACTCTGTCCAAGAAGAAACTCTTAAAAAATTAAGGAAGTTTGAAGAAAAATGGGGAAAGGAAAGGGAAGCAATGATAGAGAATAACAACGTCCTGAAATTGGAGTTGGAAAAAATAAAGAATTCACAGGAGATGCAGGGAAACAAAATTTATGAATTAGAAAAGGTTAAAAAAACACAGGAAAGTAGGATTTCTGAATTGGAAAAGATAAAAAAGTCTCAAGAAAATAGAATTTCTGAATTGGAAAAAGAAAATAATTCTCAAAAAAAAAAAAAATTAGGGAAATGGAAAAAAATTCAATAGAGCAAAATAATTCATTTAAAAACGAAATTGGGCATTTACAAAAAGAACTAAAAACTGTGAAAGAAGAAAATAACTCCTTAAAAGTCAGGATGGAACAAATAGAAATGAATGATTCACAGAGAACCCAAGAATCAGTCAAAGAAAACAAAAAAAATGAGAAGCTGGAGAACAATGTCAAATACTTACTGGGAAAATCTATAGACCTGGAAAATAGATCTAGGAGAAATAATCTGCGGATTATTGGACTTCCAGAAAACTATGACCAAAAAAAGAGCCTAGATTCTATTTTACAGGAAATTATCAAAGAGAACTGTCCAGAGATAATAGAAACAAAAGGGAAAGTAGATGTGGAAAAAATTCATCGAACTCCTTCTGAAATAGACCCTAAAAAGAGAACACCACGGAATATAGTGACTAAGCTGCAGAATTACCACACAAAGGAGAAAATCCTGCAAGCAGCTAGAAAAAAACAATTAAATACCAAGGTGCCACAATAAGGGTCACCCAAGATCTGGCTGCCTCCACATTAAAAGATAGAAGGGCCTGGAACCTGATATTCCATAAGCAAAAATATCAAGGACTGCAACCAAGAATGAACTACCCAGCTAAGTTTAGCATCTTTTTCCATGGAAGAAGATGGTCATTCAATGAAACAGAGGAATTCTATATGTTTCTAAGAAAAAAACCAGACTTAAACAAAAAATTTGATCTACATCCACAAGACTGAAGAGAAACAGTAAAAGGTACACAGAACCCTTGAGAACTGTAACTCTGTTGTGGGTATATAAAAAGTACTCAAGGATAATTTGATTTTACTGATATAAAAGAAAAAAAGGGGGGTGTAGTAAAGGGAAGGAGGTCGGTTCAGAAAAAGGGGAAGGAATGATAAAAAGAGGGAAACAACATACCAGGAAGAGGCATAGAAAATACACCATATCTGAGGGAACTTAGTGAGGGGGAGAATCATTGTGTGAATCTTACTCTCATCAGGAGAGGCTCAAAGAGTAAATAATTAACATATTTGTTTTTCAGAGAATTTTCTCTCACCTCATTAAAAGGGGGGAGAGGAAAGGGGAAAAGGAAAAGGAGAATAAGTGAAGGGACTTGGAGGGAGGGGGGAGGAATCCTAAAAAAAAAAAAAAAAAAGAGGGAGGGTTGCGCGTCATAAGGGGGGTCTGTAAATTAAATATCGGGGAGGGGGATCAGGGGGGTCAAGGGAAAAAAGCATAATCTGGGGATAATACGATGGCAGGAAATACAGAATTAGTAATTTTAACTGTAAATGTAAATGGGATGAACGATCCCATCAAACGGAGACAGATAGCAGATTGGATCAAAAAGCAGAACCCTACAATATGTTGCCTACAGGAAACACACTTAAAGCAGGGAGATACATATAGAGTAAAGGTAAAATGTTGGAGCAGAATCTATTATGCTTCAGGTAAAGCCAAAAAAGCAGGGGTAGCTATCCTTATCTCAGATCAAGCAAAAGCAGAAGTAGATCTAATTAAAAGAGATAAGGAAGGAAACTATATCCTGCTGAAAGGTAGCATAAATAATGAAGCCATATCAATACTAAACATATATGCACCAAGTGGTATAGCATCTAACTTTCTAAAGGAAAAGTTAAGAGAACTGCAAGAAGAAATAGACAGTAAAACTATAATAGTGGGAGATCTCAACCTTGCACTCTCAGATTTAGACAAATCAAACCACAAAACAAACAAGAAAGAAATTAAAAAAGTAAATAGAACATTAGAAAAACTAGGTATGATAGACCTTTGGAGAAAACTGAATAGCAATAGAAAGGAATATACTTTCTTCTCAGCAGTTCATGGATCGTACACAAAAATAGACCATATATTAGGACATAAAGATCTCAAAATTAAATGTAGGAAGGCAGAAATAATAAATGCCTTCTTCTCAGATCACAATGCAATAAAAGCTACATTCAGTAAAAAGTTAGGGGTAAATAGACCAAAAAGTAATTGGAAACTGAATAATCTCATCTTAAAGAATGACTGGGTGAAAGAGCAAATTATAGAAACAATTAACAATTTCACCCAAGATAATGATAATGATGAGACATCATATCAAAATCTTTGGGGTGCAGCTAAAGCAGTAATAAGGGGAAATTTTATATCTTTAGAGGCTTATTTGAAGAAAATAGAGAAAGAGAAGATTAACGAATTGGGCTTACAACTTAAAAGGCTAGAAAAAGACCAAATTATAAACCCCCAACCAAAAATTAAACTTGAAATACAAAAATTAAAAGGAGAAATCAATAATATTGAAAGTAAAAAAAAAAAAACTATTGAATTAATAAATAAAACCAAGAGTTGGTTTTATGAAAAAGCCAATAAAATAGATAAACCTTGGGTAAATTTGATCAAAAAAAAAAAAAAAAAAAAAGAGGAAAATCAAATTGATAGTCTTACAAATGAAAAGGGGGATCTTTCCACCAATGAAGAGGAAATTAGAGAAATAATAAGGAGTTACTTTGCCCAACTTTATGCCAATAAATTTGATAACTTAAGTGAAATGGATGACTTCCTCCAAAAATATAGGCTCCCTAGATTAACAGAGGAGGAGATAAATTGCTTAAATAGTCCCATTTCAGAAAAAGAAATAGAACAAGCTATTAATCAACTCCCCAGGAAAAAATCCCCAGGGCCAGATGGATTCACATGTGAATTCTACCAAACATTTAAAGAACAATTAGCCCCAATGTTATATAAATTATTTGAAAAAATAGGGGATGAATGAGTCCTACCAAACTCCTTTTATGACACAGACATGGTACTGATACCTAAACCAGGTAGATCGAAAACTGACAAAGAAAATTATAGACCAATCTCCTTAATGAATATTGATGCTAAAATCTTAAATAAAATATTAGCAAAAAGACTTCAGAAAATCATCTCCAGGATAATACACTATGATCAAGTAGGATTTATTCCAGGAATGCAGGGCTGGTTTAATATTAGGAAAACTATTAATATAATTGACCATATTAATAATCAAATTAATAAGAACCATATGATCATCTCAATAGATGCAGAAAAAGCATTTGACAAAATCCAACATCCATTCCTACTAAAAACTCTTGAGAGTATAGGAATAAATGGACTATTCCTTAGCATAATCAGGAGCATATATTTAAGACCTTCAGTAAGCATAATATGCAATAGAAATAAACTGCAACCTTTCCCAGTAAGATCAGGAGTGAAACAAGGTTGCCCACTATCACCATTACTATTCAATATAGTACTACAAACGCTAGCCTCGGCAATAAGAGCCGAGAAAGAGATTCAAGGAATTAGAGTAGGAAATGAGGAAATTAAACTATCACTTTTTGCAGATGACATGATGGTATACTTAGAGAACCCCAAAGACTCTGCTAAAAAGCTACTAGAAATAATTCAAAATTTCAGCAAAGTGACAGGATACAAAATAAATCCACATAAATCCTCGGCATTTTTATATATCACTAACAAAATGCAACAGCAAGAGATACAAAGAGAAATTCCATTCCAAACAAATGTTGAGAGTATAAAGTATTTGGGAATCCATCTACCAAAGAAAAGTCAGGAATTATATGAGAAAAATTACAAAACACTTGCCACAAAAATAAAATCAGATTTAAATAATTGGAAAGACATTCAGTGCTCTTGGATAGGCCGAGCGAATATAATAAAGATGACAATACTCCCCAAACTAATCTATTTATTTAGTGCTATACCAATCAGACTCCCAAGAAACTATTTCAATGACCTAGAAAAAATAACAACAAAATTCATATGGAAGAATAAAAGGTCGAGAATTGCAAGGGAACTAATGAAAAAAACCTCAGAGGAAGGTGGTCTAAGTGTCCTTGATCTAAAGCTATATTATATAGCAGCAGTCACCAAAACCATTTGGTATTGGCTAAGAAATAGACCAGTAGATCAGTGGAACAGATTAGATATGAAGGACAAAAAAGGATACATATATAGCAACCTAATCTTTGACAAACCCAAAGATACCAACATTAGGGATAAAAATTCATTATTCGGAAAAAACTGTTGGGAAAACTGGAAATTAGTATGGCAGAAATTAGATATGGATCCACACTTAACACCATATACCAAGATAAGATCAAAATGGGTCCATGATTTAGGCATAAAGAGGGAGATAATAAATAGATTAGAGGAAGAGAGGATAATCTACCTCTCAGACTTGTGGAGGAGGAAGGAATTTATGACCAGAGGAGAACTAGAGATCATTATTGATCACAAAATAGAAGATTTTGATTACATCAAACTAAAAAGTTTCTGTACAAATAATACTAATGCAAACAAGATTAGAAGGGAAGTAACAAATTGGGAAAATATTTTTAAAAACAAAGGTTCTCATTTCCAAAATATATAGAGAACTGACCCTAATTTATAAGAAACCGAACCATTCTCCAATTGATAAATGGTCAAAGGATATGAACAGACAATTCTCAGAGGAAGAAATGGAAACTATATCCACTCACATGAAAGAGTGTTCCAAATCACTACTGATCAGAGAAATGCAAATTAAGACCACTCTGAGATACCACTACACATCTGTCAGATTGGCTAAGATGACAGGAACAAATAATTATGAATGTTGGAGGGGATGTGGGGAAACTGGGACACTAATACATTGCTGGTGGAGTTGCGAAAGAATCCAGCCATTCTGGAGAGCAATCTGGAATTATGCCCAAAAAGTTGTCAAACTGTGCATACCCTTTGACCCAGCAGTGCTACTACTGGGATTATATCCCAAAGAAATACTAAAGAGCAGAAAGAGACATATAAGTGCCAAAATGTTTGTGGCAGCTCTTTTTGTTGTAACTAGAAACTGGAAGATGAATGGATGTCCATCAGTTGGAGAATCGTTGGGTAAATTGTGGTATATGAAGGTTATGGAACATTATTGCTCTGTAAGAAATGACCAGCAGGAGGAATACAGAGAGGCCTGGAGAACTGATGCTGAGTGAAATGAGCAGAACCAGAAGATCACTTTACACTTCAACAACAATACTGTATGAGGATGTATTCTGATGGAAGTGGAAATCTTCAACATAAAGAAGATCCAACTCACTTCCAGTTGATCAATGATGGACAGAGGTAGCTACACCCAGAGAAGAAACACTGGGAAGTGAATGTTTATTGTTAGCACTAATATCTGTCTGCCCAGGTTGCATGTACCTTCGGATTCTAATGTTTATTGTGCAACAAGAAAATGATATTCACACACATGTATTGTACCTAGACTATATTGTAACACATGTAAAATGTATGGGATTGCCTGTCATCGGGGGGAGGGAATAAAGGGAGAGGGGGATAATTTGGAAAAATGAATACAAGTGATAATATTATAAAAAATATATATAATTAAAAAAAAAATTTCTCCTTCCCTCTTCCTTAAAAAAAAAAAAAAAAAGTACTGAGTCCAACATTAGAAAATAAATTAAAACATGTTTTCTTTTAATGTCCAATTACTTTAAGGTTTTTTTTTTTGTTGTTGTTGTTTTTTTTGGTTTTGGTTTTTGCTATTATTAACAATAAAGCTTCTTCACAAAAAAAAAAAAAGAGTGAATGGTAATGGTAACATCAAGGTTATAAAGCTGAATTATTGAAAGAAAGATAGCGACGCTAACAAAAATAAAGCAGATCAGACGAGGAGTAGGTTTGGGGGCAAATTACTAAGTTCTGTTTTGCTCAGGCAGAGTTTGAAATATCTATGTATAAAAAGATTTTAGTCTTGTAGGACTAGAATTCATTAAGTGATGGGAAGTTAGAGAAATTTATATGTAATATATACATATTTTTCAGAAAAGTAGAATCAAGAGAGAAGAGTTTTGAAACAAGAAAAGAGATGGTATATAAATTGAAAGGGTAGCAAAGATTTTCAGATGCTACACATACTTTATTTATTTTTACATTTTTAATTATGCTTTTTATATACAAATCATATGCATGGATAATTTTTCACCATTGACCCTTGCAAAAACTTCTGTTTCAACTTTTCCTCTCTTTCCCTCCACCCCCTCCTCTAGATGGGATGTAGTTCCCTACATGTTAAATATGTTAAAGTATAACGTCACATACTTTATGAAAATTAGGTTTGAGAAATGATGACATTTAGCAATTACTTAATGCATGTTGATAGAGAAGTTTCAATTGAATCATAAGATTGGAGAACATCATCAACTGGTTTAAAAATAAGTGAAAGGAGATAAATGAAGATAAGGAGTATGAGCAGTTCTCTTCCTTTTCTCTTCCCTCTGGAGGTAGATAGTATGCTCTAATTAGTTGCTCTGTCTAGTGATAAAGAGAGAAGGGATATATAATAATAACTTAGGAAGAGGATAGTCTAGTGATGTGGCACACTTGGCCATAATTGTAGGCAACAGGGAATTAAAAAGTAGATGGGAAGATATTAAAAATTTAGGAGAAGGATAACAGTATCCAGGAAATCATTTTTATCTACTTACATTAAAATGTAAAATTAATTTTTTCTCATGTCATCACTCAATTTTTGATCACAAAAATAACTTGTTTCTTCTCTTAGGGTTTTATGATATATATTATATTCCCAAGTATTAATTAGTTGACTAAGGTAACTGTAAAGGGCTAGAACTGAGAAGATGTATTTGACCTGCATGCAAGGTAACCTAGCACTTAGGGCTAATTACCAATTGAACAATTCTCTATTAATATGTTTGGAGGATGACCCTACTCAACTCTATGCTGGCTCCATCTGTAAATCTGTGGGTGTGGTGAGAGAAGTGAGGAGAGATCAGCCGGTGGAGTGGGGAAGGAGGATCATTCTTTTGTCAGTGGATAGAGAGGAAGGAGGTGTGGAGATTGCTAGATCTAATCCCCTGACAGCAAACCCAAAAGACTAAGAATAAATTCTTTTGCTTATCCTGTTTCTGGCTGGGTCTGGGGACAGGGAGAATCTTTTCCTAACATCTGCCCCATTTCAGCTATAAAAGGACACTAGTTTAGCCCTTAACAAAGTAAGTTCCTTGTTTGTCTATTAAAATACTCACCTAATTTCCTGGTCCCTGGAGAACTTTAGTGGAAGTAGAGTGCTTGGCCTACACGTTGGACACCAAATGATGTGACCCTGGATATCTGGGATAAGACCTGACAAGATAAATATCTTTTATATTAATTTACAAGTTAATCTGTGCTGTGAAACTATCCCAGAGTGGCAAATTTTGTTAGCCATGGCTCCAAATTTTACATACAGATCTCCATTAAAGATAAACAGACTGTTACATAATTGCAATGGATTCTTGAAGAAAAAGTTTCTAAAGTTCCTCTTAAAGGACCAACTATCTTTACAGATGCATCCAAACATAATATTTGTGCTACATACTCTCTTGACTTAACTATAAAGGGAGTAGTCAGAACTCTTTTTCAGTCCACTCAGGAGAATGAATTGTATGCAATCATTCTAGCTCTTATTTATTATCCAGGAGACATAAATGTACTATCTGATTCAGCCTATTCAGTAGGTGTGGTACAAAGAATTGCCACAGCCCAAATAAAGTTTTTAACCTTCAATATATATCAACTCTTTAAGGAACTTCAAGAGCAAGTGAGAAAGCATCCAGGTGAGATTTATATCTTGCCTGTCCACTCTCATAGTGGACTTCCAGGCCCTCTTTTTAATAGTAATTCAAAGGCAGATACCCTTCTAACTATGTTAGCCAATACTCCTTTATTTCAAGAAGCCCAAGAATCTCACTCAAAATACCATCAGGTGGGACTTCTGGCAAAGATGGCGGTGTGGAGGAAGACAGCTGCTTGAGCTCTGTGTTTTTTCTCAGGACTTACTTCATGAGAAGCCTCGGAGTTAATGCTTGACCAGAAAAGAAACCCACAAATAATCACCAACAGACAACATCCTTGAAATTCGCCAGAGAAGGTCTGTGTTTGCTAGGGGGAGGGTCGAACAGACTGGGCTGAGATTGAGGGCAGGCAAGTCAGAGCGAGACAGCAAGATAGACAGCTCACACAGCTCAGACCAGAGGGGGGAGGGGTACAATCTCTTCTGTTTCTGCAAAAAGACTTTTACCCCAGTGTGGATATTCCATCTTTGCAGCAAGCCAGGAGCAGCAGAGAGGGTGTAAACACCAGAGGTGAAGATTAAAACCCCGGAAAGCTAGTGTCTCTCGGGACCCGGGCACCCCCAACACCTACCCAGAGTAACTCCAAGTTCTCAGAGCCTCAGAGTGCAGACTCAGAGCAGTCATCGCTGTTCTGTTAGTGGCTCTCTGCTGCTCTCCCCCCTAGTCTGTAGAGGAAGCCCATTAACACCATCCAGCCCCATCCCCCCAAAAACAAACCTATTGTTTCTCTTGTCAATTTGTTTTCTTCAATTCCGCTCTTGACAAAATGAAAAAAAAATTCAAAAGAGCTCTAACCATTGACAGCTTCTGTATGGAGAAAGAGCAGACTTCAAATACTGAGGAGACTAAAAACAGACTGTCCTCAGAGGAATCACCTAAGGGGATATGATCTGCTCCTCAATACATTAGACTCTTATAGAGGAAATCAAAAAGGCTCTCACAAGAGAGATAGAAGAGAAATTGAAAAAAGGAAAGGGAAACTTGGAAGGAGAGCCTGGAGAAGTTATCCAGAGTGGATAAAGAGATCAAATCATAGAGAAACAAAATTAGTGAATTGGAAAAGGTAAACAACTCCAAGGAAAACAGGATTAGTGAGCTGGATAAAGAAATCAGCTCTCTAAAAAATAAAATGGATAAAATGGAAAAAAATTCCATAGAAGAAAAAAACTCACTTAAAAACACAAATGGACAATTACAAAAAGATATAAAAAAAGTGAGTAAAGAAAATACATCATTGAAAATTAGACTCGAACAAGTAGAAATGGATGACTCAAGGAGAAACCAAGAGGTAGTCAAGCAAAACCAGAGAAAAGAAACAATTTAAAAGGATGTCAAGTACCTTATTAGAAAGACAACAGACCTGGAAAACAGATCCAGGAGAGACAATTTGAGAATAATCATACGCCCTGAAAAATGTGAGAGAAAAAAAAGAGCCTGGACACTATTTTCGAGGAAATTATCAAAGAGAACTGCCCAGACGTTTTGGAAACAGAGGGTAAAATAGACATTGAAAAAATTCATCGATCACCTACTGAAAGGGACCCTAAAATCAAAACACCAATAAATATAATGGCCAAATTCAAAAACCATCAGACAAAGGAAAAAATATTGACAGCTGCTAGAAAAAAAAGCAATTCAGATATGGAGGAACCACAATAAGAATAACCCAGGATCTAGCAGCATCCATATTAAAAGAATGAAGGGCCTGCAACATGATATTCTGAAAGGCAGCCAAGAATTACTTACCCAGCAAAAATGAGCATCGTTTTCCAGGGAAGAAGATGGACATTTAACAAAATAAATGAATTCTATCTATTCTTGATGAAAAAACCAGACCTACATAAAATGTTTGATCTTCAAATACAGTACTCAAGAGATTTCAAAATAGGAAAAAAAAATCTTGAGAACTATACTTCTGCCATAAAAATATGTAAAGAACATATGTATAATTTGTCCTAGAAACTGGAGGTGGAAAGGAAATTATATCATAAAAAAAGTGTAAAGTGGTGGTACTACATCTCAGGAAGAGGCAAAGGTAACCTATTATATCTGAGAGAAAGAAAGGAGGGAGATGAACATAGTGTGTCTCAATAGACATATTCAATTTATGGTGAAACTTCTTCCACTTCATTGAAAAGTGAGAGGGAAGGAGTAAGCTAAGGGGAAGGGAAAACAGAAATTGTGAGGAAAAGGGGTAAAATAAGGGGAGGAACTTTAAGGTGGGGAGGGATACTAAAAAGGGAGGGCTGGGAAAAGCAAGTGGTGTTCACAAGTTTAATACTGGGTAGGGGGGTAAGAGGGAAGGAAAGGGGAAAAGCATAATCAGGGTTTAATAGGATGGCAAGCAATATAGAATTAGTCATGCTAACCATAAATGTGAATGGGGCAAACTGCCTAATAAAGAGGAAGCAGTTAGCAGACTGGATTAAAGGTCAGAATATGTTGTTTACAGGAAACACACCTGAAACAGGGTGAGACATTCAAACTAAAAGTAAAAGGGTGGAGCAGAATCTATTATGCTTCAGGCAAAGCCAAAAAAGCAGGGGTAGCAATCCTCATCTCAGATCAAGCAAAAACAAAAATTAATCTAATTGAAAGAGATAAGGAAGGGCATTATATCCTGCTAAAGGGCAGCATCAATAATGAAGCAGTATCAATATTAAACATATATGCACCAAGTGGTGCAGCATCTAAATTCTTAAAAGAGAAATTAAGAGAGCTGCAAGAAGAAATAGAAAGCAAAACTATAATAGTGGGAGATTTCAACCTCACACTCTCAGAATTAGATTAATCAAAGCACAAAATAAATAAGAAAGAAGTCAAAGAGGTAAATAGAATATTAGAAAATTTTGATATGATAGATCTTTGAAGAAAGCTAAATGGAGACAGAAAGGAGTATACTTTCTTCTCAGCTTTTCATGGAATCTATACAAAAATTGATCATGTACTAGGGCATAAAAACCTCAAAATCAAATTCAGTAAGGTAGAAATAGTAAATACATCCTTTTCAGACTACAATGCAATCAAAATTACATTTAATAAAAAGCCAGGGGAAAATAGACCAAAAAATAATTGGAAAATAAATAATCTTATACTAAAGAATGATTGGGTAAAACAGCAAATCATAGACATAATTAATAACTTCACCCAAGAAAATGACAATGATACATCATAACAAAATGTGTGGTATACAGCCAAAGCAGTAATAAGGGGAAGTTTTATATCTCTACAGGCCTACTTGCATAAAATAGAGAAAAAGAGGGCCAACGAATTGGGCTTACAACTAAAATTGCTAGAAAAGAAACAAATTAAAACCCCCCAGACAAACACAAAACTTGAAATTCTAAAAGTAAAAGGTGAGATTAATAAAATTGTAAGTAAAAAAACTATTGAATTAATTAATAAAATTGAGTTGGTTCTATGAAAAAACCAACAAAATAGACAAACCCTTAGTAAACCTGATTTAAAAAAGGAAAGAGAAAAAGCAAATTGTTAGTCTTGAAAATGAAGGAGAACTCACTACTAATGAAGCAGAAATTAGAACAATAGTTAGGAGCTACTTTGCTCAACTTTATGCCAATAAATTCGATAACTTAAATGAAATGGAAGAATACCTTCAAAAATATAGCTTGCCCAGATTAACAGAGGAAGAAGTAAGTAGTCTAAATAGTCCCATCTCAGAAAAAGAAATAGAACAAGCTATTAACTAACTTCCTAAGAAAAAATCCCCAGGACCCGATGGATTTATATGTGAATTCTACCAAACATTTACAGAACAACTAATTCCAATGCTACATAAACTATATGAAAAAATAGGGATTGAAGAAATCCTACCAAATTCCTTTTATGACACAGACATGGTACTGATACCTAAACCAGGTAGATCGAAAACTGAGAAAAGAAACCAATAGACCAATTTCCTTAATGAATATTGATGCTAAAATCTTAAATAAGATATTAGCAAAAAGACTTCAGAAAATCATCCCCAGGATAACACACTATGACCAAATGGGATTTATACCAGGAATGCAGGGCTGGTTTAATATTAGGAAAACTATTAGTATAATTGACCATATTAATAATCAAATTAATAAAAACCATATGATCATCTCAATATGCAGAAAAATAAGATCTTGTTTTTGCTTTGCAGTACTTTGAAGGGAAATACCTCATCAAACAAAAACAAAATTAACAAAATATTGCACAAGATGGCACAGAAGGTGTTCTTAGAAAAAGTGGGAAAGACTATAATGAAGTCTCAAATCTCTCCCACTAATCCATAATATTAAGCAAGAAATTACTTTCATTGATTAAAAAAAAGAAAAATAAACTTCCCTGGAAGATAAAGAGGGAAATTGGTGGGATTTTTTTTTTTCTTTCTATCTTCACAACTCTGGACAACTGAAGTTGCAGAGATAAAATTAGGTTTAAAAAGGAAGGATATCTTTTTTTCTCCTGGTTTGTACAATTTTGAGGAATTACAAACTAATCAAAGACTAAAATTTGTAACTGAAATTATATTATCTTTAGATTTCCAAATTATGCTTTAATTATTATGGTCACTACTAAACATTTTAATAGGGTAATATTAAATGCAAATAATGCATGCTTCCCTCCTCCCATAACTGGACTATACTAGATACATTCTGTTCTAATAAAAGATGATTTCACTAAAGCTAGTTTTAAATGATTCAATATTAATTGTTTAGTTATAAACTAGAAGAAAGGTTTACCAATTTGAAACAGAATGTGACTTAATAAGTAGAAGCTTAGCAGTCCATTGGTTTCATTCAAAGGAAGCTTACAAATTATATAAGGAAATCTTACACACAGCTAGACAGATATTTGTGTCAGGAAAATTTGATGAAATGACCTTTTATAAGCAAAAGTAAGAGTCTCTTGACTCAGTGCCCCATTGTGCTATTTTTTTCTGAACTAGAAATTTTTCTACCTGGCTAATTTTGATCCTGTGAATAACATGGAACTTTTCTGTGTGATTGGTTTATAACTGTATCACTTACCTAGAATAAAACAGAGCTAAGAGTTTTTCCTGTTGTAATATTTGTCCAGTCAGTCTGTGCCCTTGGGAATGGCCCATTGATAACCATGATCTTTCTTTTTCCATTCTTAGCAAATTTCTAAAATGATAGCAGGTCAATTGAAGATTTTCTGCATTCCATAATTAAATCTGTTAATTAATAGATTAATACAAAATTATCTCAATTACTATAATAATATATAAGTATGAAATAATTTATTATTTTTATCTGAATCTATGGGCAACCCAGTAATTTTAAAAAACTAAGTAAAAATAAGTTGTTAGTCTTGCTATGCCCTCACTAATACATATATACATATGTATATGTGTGTATATGTACACACACAGATTTAGACACAATTATATGTACACGTATATTATATATATATGTGTGTGTGTGTTTGTGTGTGTGTGTGGTGTGTTTTATATTTATAAAATTAGGTCCTTAAAAGTATCTCATTCTTTCAGTATACAAAGATAACATTTTATACACATACATACATGCATGCACATATACACACAAATGTATATATATATACTCCAAAGAAAAGATGAATAAACAAATATTTTGAAATTTAAATAAAATCTTTTTTATTTTTCATTTGGGCATCAGAGCTATATTTTGGTCAACTAAAAGCCTATTTATCTGTTCATATTAACTTAATTTTACCAAAATTTGACATCAGGAAAATAATATTAACTTTTCAATATTGACATTCCTCATATAGAATATAAAGGAAAGTTTGAAGCTCAGAATGATTTTTTTTTTCTTATAATTGACCGTATAAAATAATTTCCCTACTCTGGGTTTTTGGGGAGTTATCTTGGTGATATGTAAATCTCCATTCTTTAATCAGTCCATTTTGAACTCTCTTAAAGTAGTTAAATCTATAACCTGACTCATTTTAAAAGTAGAGTTTATTTAGCAAGATTTATCTCTGTAAAGGATATATAAAACTATAATTCTATTTAAGTATATTCAAACTCCTATGACAATAAAAGAAATCTAAGGTAATACTCATGGCCACAGTGTACTTGTTTCTTGTTTTGAATTTCAGTTCCCTGATGTACAGTCCATGAGGCTTACTCATATGAGTCTTTGGAAAAGTTATGTCACCAATCTGGTCCCTAAACCTCCTTAAATAAATTTTATCAATCTTTAGAGAAGAGAAATAATATGAAGAATATTTCTGTTGATTCAGGTTGATTTAATGAACTCTCTTTTGACAGCTTAACATAGATTTTTATTTCTATATTTATACTTTCCCTAGTATGAGGATGTTGAGCTTGGAAGAGTTCAAAAGGAGGAACTTGTAGGTAAACTGATTTAATATTCTGTTCAGGAAAACTTATTATTATGCTTAATTCCAAACCTAGGTGATTAAAAATAATATGTACCCAGAATATTATCTTACCCCAGCAACTCTAGGAATACCAGAGGTGGCTATGATTAATTTGGGGTTTTCCAAGGTCCAGGATTCTCATTTTATTCTTATTTTTTAGTTTCCATAACTAGGGCTTTTTATGAGTCTCCCCAAGTTTGTATTTTGGCTTTACCCAAATTTTATTGAATATTTACAATTCTGGTTCCTCTTCTAGTACACTTGGATAAATCCTATATAACATAAACCTTCCAAAGCTTAAACAAGAGAGAGCCACACTGCTTTTTCAGCTCACTCTTCTTCTTGTACATGATCTAATAAATTTATTTCTAAAACTATTTCCCATTTTGGGTTCTGTTCTCAAAAACAAGTGCCTCCTATGTGCCAGTCACTATTCTATGATCTGAGGATATAAATAAGAAAAGGGAGGGGGAAGAAAAACAAAATGAAAAAAAAAATTCATGCTTTCAAGAAACTCATATTCTAACTGGGGAAGATAACACACTATAGAAAGCTAAAACATGAAGACAGGATAGAAGAAGATACACAGTTTTGATGATGGTGAAGAGAGAATTATGAGATTGTGACTGGTTGGAAATAAAGAGTTCATTGGGCTTCTGAACTATCTTACTATAGGAACTTTGAGAGATTTGTGGTCCACTCTCCAGCCCTACAAGCAGAGAGATTAAGGCTACTGAGGGTTCTGATAAGATTTGAGCACCAAAACTAATGCAGTCTTTCTAATGATGAACTTTTAGTGATAAGCTTTTCACAATGGATCTTGATGATGGAACAATGAAATACAGTTTATTTTTTTTTAATTGATTAAAGGATGATGGGAGTCCCATCCAAATTCTGCCTTTAGGAATTCATGCCCTTGTTTTCCCTTCTCTCTGTCTTTAAAAAATAAAAGGAGATAATCATATAGTCATCCTAGAAAGAATTATTTTTATCAACTTGGTTTCCAACAGACAGGCAGAGCCTAATGAAAGTGAAAGACTAGAATGAGGGTGAGTGGGGATGTTTGTGTCTGGGTTTCTGTGTCTGTGTCTGTATCTATGTCTGTGTGTGTCCATGTGAAGGCAAGAAGAGGGAGCTAGAGGTGCCAAAGATAAATATAAATTTTACCTCGTTTTTGCCTATGTCCAAACCTGATTGAAATGGATTCATTGGTTAAAACATTTATCCTAGAAGGATAATCCTAGAAGGACATTAAAACTTTTATTGAATTTTTCTTTTAAAGATTAAATGAAAGTCTAACTGATGACTATAATCAGCAACATAAATTCAAAGACTAGAGATTAGTATTGGGTAACTTATTCTATTGATTGATAAAATTGTCTACCACCATGAGAATGCCTAACAATTGAAACTGAGACTTTATACCTATTATACTATAATATACCTAATATACTAATCTCTAAGAAAGTTCAAAAACAATTATATATATGAACAACCCATATTTTCATTTGCCTTTTTTATAAACTACAGTTATTTTGCAGCAAAGCCTCAAACACAATGTAAATGTAGACTATATAGCCTTTTTTTAAAGGATATAAACTCTTTACAAGAGATTTCCCCCTTCCCTGTTCCCTATTTTCTACCCCAATGCCTGTGCACTTTAACACCTCACTCAAAGTTGATCCATTTCCATCTCTTTGGATTATTAGTTGAATTGCTTAGTACTATAAAAATTATGGTTTGCCTCAAGCACCCAGGACAAAAAATCTACAGAATTAATGAGATACAGAACACATAAAAATTATTTTCTTGAGTGAAGGACCTGCCCCACCATAGCACAGAAACTATTGATTCTTTTCATTGTGATTATAATGAAAAATTTTAGCAACCATAGCCTTTGGGACTAGACACCTCATCACTGAACTTGAATTCAGCCTTGGCACTCAGCTATCGCATGTGAAGCTAATTACTCTGGACATTGGACCTCTAAACAGAAAAATGGCCTGATTTGAGGGTCTATGTACTGGGCACTATGCTACAGTGAATTCTTTTACTACCTACACATTGCACAGTCAATGACTTTGAATGGAGTAATCATTCTGACGTTGTGGAATGAATCTCAACTGTCATTTTCACAGAGACACTTGTCTTCTCAGGTACCCATTAATGAGGATTGACAATATTCTTTAGCAACACCCCTGTCATCTTTCTAGTTCAGAGAGTATCTCAGTCTCATGACTTTAATTTCCATGAAGATCTCCTCATCGTCATTGAGTCTCTCCAGAAAACTACCAGCATGATCTCAATAAATTGAGGCCACTCTGGGCTCAAATTTACTATAAGAATTATGCTATCATGAAAATAGGCAATCATGAAGTTTAGCAATTGTGTGATTTATTTGCTGACTTAAAGGAATTCAAGCATATTACAATTCTCAGAAATTTTTAACTCTATGTTTAGCTCTTTATAAGGAATGAGTCAATAGTTTTGAAAATGTAAATTAGAATGTACAAGGAGTCACCTTTCTATGAGTGTGCTTCCCTATGTTTCATTTGTCCTTACCTGGATTTGCCTTGGGCAAAATTGTGCAGAGAATATAATTTTATTTACTTCACTTCCTTTTCTCCTTTAAAGGCTGCTAAAAAAATTCTTCTGTTATACAATGGCCATTTTGTTCAGGTCTCCCTGAGACCCTCTTATCAAGAAAGAACAAAATACAGTAAGTTAATACTAAAATATTAATGACTTACTGTGCTGTCACACATTAGGAAACAATATGTCACCTATTCTGGGAATGTTCATATTTAAATTTAAATAAGGTCAAAGGAGGAGTGCAATTTTTAAGACAAAGGAAAGAAGTAATAATTTTGCATTTTCAAGGACTCACTGGAAAGATATCTGGCTTTGGAGTCAGATGACCTAACTCAAAAGAATCTGTGTACAAATGCTACTTCTGATACCTATATGACCAGCTATGTCCCATTCCATGTGACTCAACTTCATAATCTATCAAAAGAGGCAATTAGATTAGAAGGCTCTAATTCCTAAGAGCCATAATTTTAAGATCCTATGACAAAACAATAAGATAATTCTTTTAACAACTTTCCAAAGCTCCAATTCAAACATCTTTTTTTTTTTTTTTTTTTTTTTTTTTTTTTTTTTTTAGCAAAATAGCTTAAATAAATATTACCCCACCTATCAAATACATTGTAGTTGATTAGGTAGAAAACTTGTCAGAAAGACTGGTTAAACTTTTCAACCAACCATCAATCAGTTATTTAACGTTTATGTAATAGTAGTCACCATATTCCATGTACTATGCCAGGTTCTGACGATATACATACAAAAGTTCCATAGTCCATAGCTGCAAAGAGCTTCTAATCTACAAAACAACAAAATATATTTGGAGTTAAATAAATATATTTACAAATGAATATACAATGTGGAGATGGGGTAGCACTAACAAGCTAGATGGCCAAGGACAAATAACTCAAAATTCTTCCTTAGTTTTCTCATTGGAAAAATGGGGACAATATTCCCATTTTATCTAATTTCTCTTATAAGATTGCTATGTCGAGCAATATAGTTTAAATAAAGGGCTTTGACAAACTCATGTTTTATATAAATGGTGGTAATTGTTTGCATTTTATACACACAATAAATAAAACAAATATTTGTTGAATTAAATTTTATCAAGATAAAATCATTTAACACAATGTTTGGTCTGGGAAAGTGACTCTAATAATACAGTATTGGAAAAGTATTCTATTTGCAGCACAGTCCCTATTGAATAAGCCTCCTAAGAGTTTTTGCATGGAGAATGAGATTTAGTTGATTGAGTCACATCTTAGTAAGATGAAGTTAAAGAATAAATCAGAGGTTAGAAGACAGGAAATCAGTCTGCGTTATTTCAATTGTATTTTTAACTTTATATAAAATGGCAGTGATCTACCAAAAACATTAAAAGTGAAAAATTCAGATTTTTGAAAATAAATAGCAGAGAGGGGCATAGAACAATTTTTTTTATTCAGATAATCAAATGTTAAAAAAAATTACTTTAAATCAACATAAATTAAACCCAGTTATCAAAGGAATTTCAAGAGTAAAATAATATTCATTGCCTAATGTAAAGTCCGGGCTAGCTCCTCTAAAGGGCTCAGAATAAGTCCTTGTCAGAATAAGCAAAAGTCTTTGCCCCACTTTGGGTGCCAAAATTTAATGTCCTGATCATCTCTCAGATATAATCCTTCTCTGGGAGGAGGATTATTTTCTCTGTGAATCTTTTCCTCTGTGAGCAGATTTCCTGGGAGGCCTCTGGAACCTTCCCCTCCAAAAGTATGGGATTGCTGGACTTGCAAATCTACAGGATGTCTTCTCTGCCATCCCAACTCAATGTCCCAGTCTAGACTGCTCTTCACACTCAATGTTGCCTTCTTTTATCCTCCCAGAGAATGGGCTTGTGAGAACTCCTACAGCCAATGAACTTGCTCCTTTTAAAGGTGTAAACTCCTTTAAATGTGTA